>NW_027524354.1:0-32987 GCF_052094955.1 Ictidomys tridecemlineatus
ACATGTATTTGGAACTCTAAATCAAACACGGTTTGTGCTAGCTCTTTGAAACTTGACACCATAAAGCAGTTTCAAGTTCTATCTCTATGGTTTGTTTGCTGTTGATGTAGCCCTAAGCAGAGACTGGCGAGAATCACTTTCATGGAAAGGGCCTGCCAAGCTTCCAAAAAACTACGAGTTGCCTGAAATCTCAGCACACACTTTTTCACCCAATCTTGATGAAACTTTCAGGTAATGATCAGTACACCAATCCCACTTGGCTCGCCAAATTTCGTTCTTCTAGGTGAAACCGTTCGTTGGCAGTAACCGGTTTCATTTTGAGGTTTCACTCTGTTTTCTCCTATAGGGATACATGTATTTGGAACTCTAAATCAAACACGGTTTGTGCTAGCTCTTTGAAACTTGACACCATTAAGGCAGTTTCAAGTTCTATCTCTATGGTTTGTTTGCTGTTGATGTAGCCCTAAGCAGAGACTGGCGAGAATCACTTTCATGGAAAGGGCCTGCCAAGCTTCCAAAAAACTACGAGTTGCCTGAAATCTCAGCACACACTTTTTCACCCAATCTTGATGAAACTTTCAGGTAATGATCAGTACACCAATCCCACTTGGCTCGCCAAATTTCGTTCTTCTAGGTGAAACCGTTCGTTGGCAGTAACCGGTTTCATTTTGAGGTTTCACTCTGTTTTCTCCTATATGGATACATGTATTTGTAACTCTAAATCAAACACGGTTTGTGCTAGCTCTTTGAAACTTGACACCATAAAGCAGTTTCAAGTTCTATCTCTATGGTTTGTTTGCTGTTGATGTAGCCCTAAGCAGAGACTGGCGAGAATCACTTTCATGGAAAGGGCCTGCCAAGCTTCCTAAAACTACGAGTTTCCTGAAATCTCAGCACACACTTTTTCACCCAATCTTGATGAAACTTTCAGGTAATGATCAGTACACCAATCCCACTTGGCTCGCCAAATTTCGTTCTTCTAGGTGAAACCGTTCGTTGGCAGTAACCCGGTTCATTTTGAGGTTTCACTCTGTTTTCTCTTATAGGGATACATGTATTTGGAACTCTAAATCAAACACGGTTTGTGCTAGCTCTTTGAAACTTGACACCATAAAGCAGTTTCAAGTTCTATCTCTATGGTTTCTTTGCTGTTGATGTAGCCCTAAGCAGAGACTGGCGAGAATCAGATTCATGGAAAAAGCCTTCCAAGCTTCCCAAAAACTACGAGTTGCCTGAAATCTCAGCACACACTTTTTCACCCAATCTTGATGAAACTTTCAGGTAATGATCAGTACACCAATCCCACTTGGCTCGCCACATTTCGTTCTTCTAGGTGAAACCGTTCGTTGGCAGTAACCGGTTTCATTTTGAGGTTTCACTCTGTTTTCTCCTGTAGGGATACATGTATTTGGAACTCTAAATCAAACACGGTTTGTGCTAGCTCTTTGAAACTTGACACCATAAAGCAGTTTCAAGTTTTATCTCTATGGTTTGTTTGCTGTTGATGTAGCCCTAAGCAGAGACTGGCGAGAATCACTTTCATGGAAAGGGCCTGCCAAGCTTCCAAAAAACTACGAGCTGCCTGAAATCTCAGCACACACTTTTTCACCCAATCTTGATGAAACTTTCAGGTAATGATCAGTACACCAATCCCACTTGGCTCGCCAAATTTCGTTCTTCTAGGTGAAACCGTTCGTTGGCAGTAACCGGTTTCATTTTGAGGTTTCACTCTGTTTTCTCCTATATGGATACATGTATTTGTAACTCTAAATCAAACACGGTTTGTGCTAGCTCTTTGAAACTTGACACCATAAAGCAGTTTCAAGTTCTATCTCTATGGTTTGTTTGCTGTTGATGTAGCCCTAAGCAGAGACTGGCGAGAATCACTTTCATGGAAAGGGCCTGCCAAGCTTCCTAAAACTACGAGTTTCCTGAAATCTCAGCACACACTTTTTCACCCAATCTTGATGAAACTTTCAGGTAATGATAAGTACACCAACCCCACTTGGCTCGCCACATTTCGTTCTTCTAGGTGAAACCGTTCGTTGGCAGTAACCGGTTTCATTTTGAGGTTTCACTCTGTTTTCTCCTATAGGGATACATGTATTTGGAACTCTAAATCAAACACGGTTTGTGCTAGCTCTTTGAAACTTGACACCATAAAGCAGTTTCAAGTTCTATCTCTATGGTTTGTTTGCTGTTGATGTAGCCCTAAGCAGAGACTGGCGAGAATCACTTTCATGGAAAGGGCCTGCCAAGCTTCCAAAAAACTACGAGTTGCCTGAAATCTCAGCACACACTTTTTCACCCAATCTTGATGAAACTTTCAGGTAATGATCAGTACACCAATCCCACTTGGCTCGCCAAATTTCATTCTTCTAGGTGAAACCATTCCTTGGCAGTAACCGGTGTCATTTTGAGGTTTCACTCTGTTTTCTCCTATAGGGATGCATGTATTTGGAACTCTAAATCAAACACGGTTTGTGCTAGCTCTTTGAAACTTGACACAATAAAGCAGTTTCAAGTTCTATCTCTATGGTTTGTTTGCTGTTGATGTAGCCCTATGCAGAGACTGGCGAGAATCACTTTCATGGAAAGGGCCTGCCAAGCTTCCAAAAAACTACGAGTTGCCTGAAATCTCAGCACACACTTTTTCACCCAATCTTGATGAAACTTTCAGGTAATGATCAGTACACCAATCCCACTTGGCTCGCCAAATTTCATTCTTCTAGGTGAAACCGTTCGTTGGCAGTAACCGGTTTCATTTTGAGGTTTCACTCTGTTTTCTCCTATAGGGATACATGTATTTGGAACTCTAAATCAAACACGGTTTGTGCTAGCTCTTTGAAACTTGACACCATAAAGCAGTTTCAAGTTCTATCTCTATGGTTTGTTTGCTGTTGATGTAGCCCTAAGCAGAGACTGGCGAGAATCACTTTCATGGAAAGGGCCTGCCAAGCTTCCAAAAAACTACAAGTTGCCTGAAATCTCAGCACACACTTTTTCACCCAATCTTGATGAAACTCTCAGGTAATGATCAGTACACCAATCCCACTTGGCTCACCAAATTTCGTTCTTCTACGTAAAACCGTTAGTTGGCAGTAACCGGTTTCATTTTGAGGTTTCACTCTGTTTTCTCCTATAGGGATACATGTATTTGGAACTCTAAATCAAACACTGTTTGTGCTAGCTCTTTGAAACTTGACACCATAAAGCAGTTTCAAGTTCTATCTCTATGGTTTTTTTGCTGTTGATGTAGCCCTAAGCAGAGACTGGCGAGAATCACTTTCATGGAAAGGGCCTGCTAAGCTTCCAAAAAACTACGAGTTGCCTGAAATCTCAGCACACACTTTTTCACCCAATCTTGATGAAACTTTCAGGTAATGATCAGTACACCAATCCCACTTGGCTCGCCAAATTTCGTTCTTCTAGGTGAAACCGTTCGTTGGCAGTAACCGGTTTCATTTTCAGGTTTCACTCTGTTTTCTCCTATAGGGATACATGTATTTGGAACTCTAAATCAAACACGGTTTGTGCTAGCTCTTTGAAACTTGACACCATAAAGCAGTTTCAAGTTCTATCTCTATGGTTTGTTTGCTGTTGATGTAGCCCTAAGCAGAGACTGGGGAGAATCACTTTCATGGAAAGGGCCTGCCAAGCTTCCAAAAAACTACGAGTTGCCTGAAATCTCAGCACACACTTTTTCACCCAATCTTGATGAAACTTTCAGGTAATGATCAGTACACCAATCCCACTAGGCTCGCCAAATTTCGTTCTTCTAGGTGAAACCGTTCGTTGGCAGTAACCGGTTTCATTTTGAGATTTCACTCTGTTTTGTCCTATAGGGATACATGTATTTGGAACTCTAAATCAAACACGGTTTGTGCTAGCTCTTTCAAACTTGACACCATAAAGCAGTTTCAAGTTCTATCTCTATGGTTTGTTTGCTGTTGATGTAGCCCTAAGCAGAGACTGGCGAGAATCACTTTCATGGAAAAGGCCTGCCAAGCTTCCAAAAAACTACGAGTTGCCTGAAATCTCAGCACACACTTTTTCACCCAATCTTGATGAAACTTTCAGGTAATGATCAGTACACCAATCCCACTTGGCTCGCCAAATTTCGTTCTTCTAGGTGAAACCGTTCGTTGGCAGTAACCGGTTTCATTTTGAGGTTTCACTCTGTTTTCTCCTGTAGGGATACATGTATTTGGAACTCTAAATCAAACACGGTTTGTGCTAGCTCTTTGAAACTTGACACCATAAAGCAGTTTCAAGTTTTATCTCTATGGTTTGTTTGCTGTTGATGTAGCCCTAAGCAGAGACTGGCGAGAATCACTTTCATGGAAAGGGCCTGCCAAGCTTCCAAAAAACTACGAGTTGCCTGAAATCTCAGCACACACTTTTTCACCCAATCTTGATGAAACTTTCAGGTAATGATAAGTACACCAATCACACTTGGCTCGCCAAATTTCGTTCTTCTAGGTGAAACCGTTCGTTGGCAGTAACCAGTGTCATTTTGAGGTTTCACTCTGTTTTGTCCTATAGGGATACATGTATTTGGAACTCTAAATCAAACACGGTTTGTGCTAGCTCTATGAAACTTGACACCATAAAGCAGTTTCAAGTTCTATCTCTATGGTTTGTTTGCTGTTGATGTAGCCCTAAGCAAGTCTGGCGAGAATCACTTTCATGAAAAGGGCCTGCCAAGCTTCCAAAAACTACGAGTTGCCTGAAATCTCAGCACACACTTTTTCACCCAATCTTGATGAAACTTTCAGGTAATGATCAGTACACCAATCCCACTTGGCTCGCCAAATTTCGTTCTTCTAGGTGAAACCGTTCGTTGGCAGTAACCGGTTTCATTTTGAGGTTTCACTCTGTTTTCTCCTATAGGGATACATGTATTTGGAACTCTAAATCAAACACGGTTTGTGCTAGCTCTTTGAAACTTGACACCATAAAGCAGTTTCAAGTTCTATCTCTATGGTTTGTTTGCTGTTGATGTAGCCCTAAGCAGAGACTGGCGAGAATCACTTTCATGGAAAGGGCCTGCCAGCTTCCAAAAAACTACGAGTTGCCTGAAATCTCAGCACACACTTTTTCACCCAATCTTGATGAAACTTTCAGGTAATGATCAGTACACCAATCCCACTTGGCTCGCCAAATTTAGTTCTTCTAGGTGAAACCGTTCGTTGGCAGTAACCGGTTTCATTTTGAGGTTTCACTCTGTTTTCTCCTATAGGGATACATGTATTTGGAACTCTAAATCAAACACAGTTTGTGCTAGCTCTTTGAAACTTGACACCATAAAGCAGTTTCAAGTTCTATCTCTATGGTTTGTTTGCTGTTGATGTAGCCCTAAGCAAGTCTAGCGAGAATCACTTTCATGAAAAGGGCCTGCCAAGCTTCCAAAAACTATGAGTTGCCTGAAATCTCAGCACACACTTTTTCACCCAATCTTGATGAAACTTTCAGGTAATGATCAGTACACCAATCCCACTTGGCTTGCCAAATTTCGTTCTTCTAGGTGAAACCGTTCGTTGGCAGTAACTGGTTTCATTTTGAGGTTTCACTCTGTTTTCTCCTATAGGGATACATGTATTTGGAACTCTAAATCAAACACGGTTTGTGCTAGCTCTTTGAAATTTGACACCATAAAGCAGTTTCAAGTTCTATCTCTATGGTTTGTTTGCTGTTGATGTAGCCCTAAGCAGAGACTGGCGAGAATCACTTTCATGGAAAGGGCCTGCCAAGCTTCCAAGAAACTACGAGTTGCCTGAAATCTCAGCACACACTTTTTCACCCAATCTTGATGAAACTTTCAGGTAATGATCAGTACACCAATCCCACTTGGCTCGCCAAATTTCGTTCTTCTAGGTGAAACCGTTCGTTGGCAGTAACCGGTTTCATTTTGAGGTTTTACTCTGTTTTCTCCTATAGGGATACATGTATTTGGAACTCTAAATCAAACACGGTTTGTGCTAGCTCTTTGAAACTTGACACCATAAAGAAGTTTCAAGTTCTATCTCTATGGTTTGTTTGCTGTTGATGTAGCCCTAAGCAGAGACTGGCGAGAATCACTTTCATGGAAAGGGCCTGCCAAGCTTCCAAAAAACTACGAGTTGCCTGAAATCTCAGCACACCCTTTTGCACCCAATCTCGATGAATATTTCAGGTAATGATCAGTACACCAATCCCACTTGGCTCGCCAAATTTCATTCTTCTAGGTGAAACCGTTTGTTGGCAGTAACTGGTTTCATTTTGAGGTTTCACTCTGTTTTCTCCTATAGGGATACATGTATTTGGAACTCTAAATCAAACACGGTTTGTGCTAGCTCTTTGATACTTGACACCATAAAGCAGTTTACAGTTCTATCCCTATGGTTTGTTCGCTGTTGATGTAGCCCTAAGCAGAGACTGGCGAGAATCACTTTCATGGAAAGGGCCTGCCAAGCTTCCAAAAAACTACGAGTTGCCTGAAATCTCAGCACACACTTTTTCACCCAATCTTGATGAAATTTTCAGGTAATGATCAGTACACCAATCCCACTAGGCTCGCCAAATTTCGTTCTTCTAGGTGAAACCGTTCGTTGGCAGTAACCGGTTTCATTTTGAGATTTCACTCTGTTTTGTCCTATAGGGATACATGTATTTGGAACTCTAAATCAAACACGGTTTGTGCTACCTCTTTGAAACTTGACACCATAAAGCAGTTTCAAGTTCTATCTCTATGGTTTGTTTGCTGTTGATGTAGCCCTAAGCAGAGACTGGCGAGAATCACTTTCATGGAAAGGGCCTGCCAAGCTTCCAAAAAACTACGAGTTGCCTGAAATCTCAGCACACACTTTTTCACCCAATCTTGATGAAACTTTCAGGTAATGATCAGTACACCAATCCCACTTGGCTCGCCAAATTTCGTTCTTCTAGGTGAAACCGTTCGTTGGCAGTAACCGGTTTCATTTTGAGGTTTCACTCTGTTTTCTCCTATAGGGATACATGTATTTGGAACTCTAAATCAAACACGGTTTGTGCTAGCTCTTTGAAACTTGACACCATAAATCAGTTTCAAGTTCTATCTCTATGGTTAGTTTGCTGTTGATGTAGCCCTAAGCAGAGACTGGCGAGAATCACTTTCATGGAAAGGGCCTGCCAAGCTTCCAAAAAACTACGAGTTGCCTGAAATCTCAGCACACACTTTTTCACCCAATCTTGATGAAACTTTCAGGTAATGATAAGTACACCAATCCCACTTGGCTCGCCAAATTTCGTTCTTCTAGGTGAAACCGTTCGTTGGCAGTAACCGGTTTCATTTTGAGGTTTCACTCTGTTTTGTCCTATAGGGATACATGTATTTGGAACTCTAAATCATACATGGTTTGTGCTAGCTCTTTGAAACTTGACACCATAAAGCAGTTTCAAGTTCTATCTCTATGGTTTGTTTGCAGTTGATGTAGCCCTAAGAAAGTCTGGCGAGAATCACTTTAATGAAAAGGGCCTGCCAAGCTTCCAAAAACTATGAGTTGCCTGAAATCTCAGCACACACTTTTTCACCCAATCTTGATGAAACTTTCAGGTAATGATCAGTACACCAATCCCACTTGGCTCGCCAAATTTCGTTCTTCTATGTGAAACCGTTCGTTGGCAGTAACCGGTTTCATTTTGAGTTTTCACTCTGTTTTCTCCTATAGGGATACATGTATTTGGAACTCTAAATCAAACACGGTTTGTGCTAGCTCTTTGAAACTTGACACCATAAAGCAGTTTCAAGTTCTATCCCTATGGTTTGTTTGCTGTTGATGTAGCCCTAAGCAGAGACTGGCGAGAATCACTTTCATGGAAAGGGCCTGCCAAGCTTCCAAAAAACTACGAGTTGCCTGAAATCTCAGCACACACTTTTTCACCCAATCTTGATGAAACTTTCAGGTAATGATCAGTACACCAATCCCACTTGGCTCGCCAAATTTCGTTCTTCTAGGTGAAACCGTTCGTTGGCAGTAACCGGTTACATTTTGAGGTTTCACTCTGTTTTCTCCTATAGGGATACATGTATTTGGAACTCTAAATCAAACACGGTTTGTGCTAGCTCTTTGAAACTTGACACCATAAAGCAGTTTCAAGTTCTATCTCTATGGTTTGTTTGCTGTTGATGTAGCCCTAAGCAGAGACTGGCGAGAATCACTTTCATGGAAATTGCCTGCCAAGCTTCCAAAAAACTACGAGTTGCCTGAAATCTCAGCACACACTTTTTCACCCAATCTTGATGAAACTTTCAGGTAATGATCAGTACACCAATCCCACTTGGCTCGCCAAATTTCATTCTTCTAGGTGAAACCGTTCGTTGGCAGTAACCGGTTTCATTTTGAGGTTTCACTCTGTTTTGTCCTATAGGGATACATGTATCTGGAACTCTAAATCAAACACGGTTTGTGCTAGCTCTTTGAAACTTGACACCATAAAGCAGTTTCAAGTTCTATCTCTATGGTTTGTTTGCTGTTGATGTAGCCCTAAGCAAGTCTGGCGAGAATCACTTTCATGAAAAGGGCCTGCCAAGCTTCCAAAAACTACGAGTTGCCTGAAATCTCAGCACACACTTTTTCACCCAATCTCGATGAAACTTTCAGGTAATGATCAGTACACCAATCCCACTTGGCTCGCCAAATTTAGTTCTTCTAGGTGAAACCGTTCGTTGGCAGTAACCGGTTTCATTTTGAGGTTTCACTCTGTTTTCTCCTATAGGGATACATGTATTTGGAACTCTAAATCAAACACGGTTTGTGCTAGCTCTTTGAAACTTGACACCATAAAGCAGTTTCAAGTTCTATCTCTATGGTTTGTTTGCTGTTGATGTAGCCCGAAGCAAGTCTGGCGAGAATCACTTTCATGAAAAGGGCCTGCCAAGCTTCCAAAAACTACGAGTTGCCTGAAATCTCAGCACACACTTTTTCACCCAATCTTGATGAAACTTTCAGGTAATGATCAGTACACCAATCCCACTTGGCTCGCCAAATTTAGTTCTTCTAGGTGAAACCGTTCGTTGGCAGTAACAGGTTTCATTTTGAGGTTTCACTCTGTTTTCTCCTATAGGGATACATGTATTTGGAACTCTAAATCAAACACGGTTTGTGCTATCTCTTTGAAACTTGACACCATAAAGCAGTTTCAAGTTCTATCTCTATGGTTTGTTTGCTGTTGATGTAGCCCTAAGCAGAGACTGGCGAGAATCACTTTCATGGAAAGGGCCTGCCAAGCTTCCAAAAAACTACGAGTTGCCTGAAATCTCAGCACACACTTTTTCACCCAATCTTGATGAAACTTTCAGGTAATGATAAGTACACCAATCCCACTTGGCTCGCCAAATTTCGTTCTTCTAGGTGAAACCGTTCGTTGACAGTAACCGGTTTCATTTTGAGGTTTCACTCTGTTTTGTCCTATAGGGATACATGTATTTGGAACTCTAAATCATACACGGTTTGTGCTAGCTCTTTGAAACTTGACACCATAAAGCAGTTTTAAGTTCTATCTCTATGGTTTGTTTGCTGTTGATGTAGCCCTAAGAAAGTCTGGCGAGAATCACTTTCATGAAAAGGGCCTGCCAAGCTTCCAAAAACTATGAGTTGCCTGAAATCTCAGCACACACTTTTTCACCCAATCTTGATGAAACTTTCAGGTAATGATCAGTACACCAATCCCACTTGGCTCGCCAAATTTCGTTCTTCTAGGTGAAACCGTTCGTTGGCAGTAACCGGTTTCATTTTGAGTTTTCACTCTGTTTTCTCCTATAGGGATACATGTATTTGGAACTCTAAATCAAACACGGTTTGTGCTAGCTCTTTGAAACTTGACACCATAAAGCAGTTTCAAGTTCTATCCCTATGGTTTGTTTGCTGTTGATGTAGCCCTAAGCAGAGACTGGCGAGAATCACTTTCATGGAAAGGGCCTGCCAAGCTTCCAAAAAACTACGAGTTGCCTGAAATCTCAGCGCACACTTTTTCACCCAATCTTGATGAAACTTTCAGGTAATGATCAGTACACCAATCCCACTTGGCTCGCCAAATTTCGTTCTTCTAGGTGAAACCGTTCGTTGGCAGTAACCGGTTACATTTTGAGGTTTCACTCTGATTTCTCCTATAGGGATACATGTATTTGGAACTCTAAATCAAACACGGTTGTGCTAGCTCTTTGAAACTTGACACCATAAAGCAGTTTTCAAGTTCTATCTCTATGGTTTGTTTGCTGTTGATGTAGCCCTAAGCAGAGACTGGCGAGAATCACTTTCATGGAAAGGGCCTGCCAAGCTTCCAAAAAACTACGAGTTGCCTGAAATCTCAGCACACACTTTTTCACCCAATCTTGATGAAACTTTCAGGTAATGATCAGTACACCAATCCCACTTGGCTCGCCAAATTTCATTCTTCTAGGTGAAACCGTTCGTTGGCAGTAAACGGTTTCATTTTGAGGTTTCACTCTGTTTTGTCCTATAGGGATACATGTATCTGGAACTCTAAATCAAACACGGTTTGTGCTAGCTCTTTGAAACTTGACACCATAAAGCAGTTTCAAGTTCTATCTCTATGGTTTGTTTGCTGTTGATGTAGCCCTAAGCAGAGACTGGCGAGAATCACTTTCATGGAAAGGGCCTGCCAAGCTTCCAAAAAACTACGAGTTGCCTGAAATCTCAGCACACACTTTTTCACCCAATCTTGATGAAACTTTCAGGTAATGATAAGTACACCAATCCCACTTGGCTCGCCAAATTTCGTTCTTCTAGGGTGAAACCGTTCGTTGACAGTAACCGGTTTCATTTTGAGGTTTCACTCTGTTTGTCCTATAGGGATACATGTATTTGGAACTCTAAATCATACACGGTTTGTGCTAGCTCTTTGAAACTTGACACCATAAAGCAGTTTTAAGTTCTATCTCTATGGTTTGTTTGCTGTTGATGTAGCCCTAAGAAAGTCTGGCGAGAATCACTTTCATGAAAAGGGCCTGCAAGCTTCCAAAAACTATGAGTTGCCTGAAATCTCAGCACACACTTTTTCACCCAATCTTGATGAAACTTTCAGGTAATGATCAGTACACCAATCCCACTTGGCTCGCCAAATTTCGTTCTTCTAGGTGAAACCGTTCGTTGGCAGTAACCGGTTTCATTTTGAGGTTTCACTCTGTTTTCTCCTATAGGATACATGTATTTGGAACTCTAAATCAAACACGGTTTGTGCTAGCTCTTGAAACTTGACACCATAAAGCAGTTTCAAGTTCTATCTCTATGGTTTGTTTGCTGTTGATGTAGCCATAAGCAGAGACTGGCGAGAATCACTTTCATGGAAAGGGCCTGCCAAGCTTCCAAAAAACTACGAGTTGCCTGAAATCTCAGCACACACTTTTTCACCCATCTTGATGAATCTTTCAGGTAATGATCAGTACACCAATCCCACTTGGCTCTCCAAATTTCGTTCTTCTAGGTGAAACCGTTCGTTGGCAGTAACCGGTTTCATTTTGAGGTTTCACTCTGTTTTCGCCTATAGGGATGCATGTATTTGGAACTCTAAATCAAACACGGTTTGTGCTAGCTCTTTGAAACTTGACACCATAAAGCAGTTTCAAGGTCTATCTCTATGGTTTGTTTGCTGTTGATGTAGCCTAAGCAGAGACTGGCGAGAATCACTTTCATGGAAAGGGCCTGCCAAGCTTCCAAAAAACTACGAGTTGCCTGAAATCTCAGCACACACTTTTTCAACCAATCTTGATGAAACTTTCAGGTAATGATCAGTACACCAATCCCACTTGGCTCGCCAAATTTCGTTCTTCTAGGTGAAACCGTTCGTTGGCAGTAACCGGTTTCATTTTGAGGTTTCACTCTGTTTTGTCCTATAGGGATACATGTATTTGGAACTCTAAATCAAACACGGTTTGTGCTAGCTCTTTGAAACTTGACACCATAAAGCAGTTTCAAGTTCTATCTCTATGGTTTGTTTGCTGTTGATGTAGCCCTAAGCAAGTCTGGCGAGAATCACTTTCATGAAAAGGGCCTGCCAAGCTTCCAAAAACTACGAGTTGCCTGAAATCTCAGCACACACTTTTTCACCCAATCTCGATGAAACTTTCAGGTAATGATCAGTACACCAATCCCACTTGGCTCGCCAAATTTAGTTCTTCTAGGTGAAACCGTTCGTTGGCAGTAACCGGTTGCATTTTGAGGTTTCACTCTGTTTTCTCCTATAGGGATACATGTATTTGGAACTCTAAATCATACATGGTTTGTGCTAGCTCTTTGAAACTTGACACCATAAAGCAGTTTCAAGTTCTATCTCTATGGTTTGTTTGCAGTTGATGTAGCCCTAAAAAAGTCTGGCGAGAATCACTTTCATGAAAAGGGCCTGCCAAGCTTCCAAAAACTATGAGTTGCCTGAAATCTCAGCACACACTTTTTCACCCAATCTTGATGAAACTTTCAGGTAATGATCAGTACACCAATCCCACTTGGCTCGCCAAATTTCGTTCTTCTAGGTGAAACCGTTCTTTGGCAGTAACCGGTTTCATTTTGAGGTTTCACTCTGTTTTCTCCTATAGGGATACATGTATTTGGAACTCTAAATCAAACACGGTTTTGCTAGCTCTTTGAAACTTGACACCATAAAGCAGTTTCAAGTTCTATCCCTATGGTTTGTTTGCTGTTGATGTAGCCCTAAGCAGAGACTGGCGAGAATCACTTTCATGGAAAGGGCCTGCCAAGCTTCCAAAAAACTACGAGTTGCCTGAAATCTCAGCACATACTTTTCACCCAATCTTGATGAAACTTTCAGGTAATGATCAGTACACCAATCCCACTTGGCTCGCCAAATTTCGTTCTTCTAGGTGAAACCGTTCGTTGGCAGTAACCGGTTACATTTTGATGTTTCACTCTGTTTTCTCCTATAGGGATACATGTATTTGGAACTCTAAATCAAACACGGTTTGTGCTAGCTCTTTGAAACTTGACACCATAAAGCAGTTTCAAGTTCTATCTCTATGGTTTGTTTGCTGTTGATGTAGCCCTAAGCAGAGACTGGCGAGAATCACTTTCATGGAAAGGGCCTGCCAAGCTTCCAAAAAACTACGAGTTGCCTGAAATCTCAGCACACACTTTTAAACCCAATCTTGATGAAACTTTCAGGTAATGATCAGTACACCAATCCCACTTGGCTCGCCAAATTTCGTTCTTCTAGGTGAAACCGTTCGTTGGCAGTAACCGGTTTCATTTTGAGGTTTCACTCTGTTTTGTCCTATAGGGATACATGTATCTGGAACTCTAAATCAAACACGGTTTGTGCTAGCTCTTTGAAACTTGACATCATAAAGCAGTTTCAAGTTCTATCTCTATGGTTTGTTTGCTGTTGATGTAGCCCTAAGCAAGTCTGGCGAGAATCACTTTCATGAAAAGGGCCTGCCAAGCTTCCAAAAACTACGAGTTGCCTGAAATCTCAGCACACACTTTTTCACCCAATCTCGATGAAACTTTCAGGTAATGATCAGTACACCAATCCCACTTGGCTCGCCAAATTTAGTTCTTCTAGGTGAAACCGTTCGTTGGCAGTAACCGGTTTCATTTTGAGGTTTCACTCTGTTTTCTCCTATAGGGATACATGTATTTGGAACTCTAAATCAAACACGGTTTGTGCTAGCTCTTTGAAACTTGACACCATAAAGCAGTTTCAAGTTCTATCTCTATGGTTTGTTTGCTGTTGATGTAGCCCTAAGCAGAGACTGGCGAGAATCACTTTCATGGAAAGGGCCTGCCAAGCTTCCAAAAAACTACGAGTTGCCTGAAATCTCAGCACACACTTTTTCACCCAATCTTGATGAAACTTTCAGGTAATGATAAGTACACCAATCCCACTTGGCTCGCCAAATTTCGTTCTTCTAGGTGAAACCGTTCGTTGACAGTAACCGGTTTCATTTTGAGGTTTCACTCTGTTTTGTCCTATAGGGGATACATGTATTTGGAACTCTAAATCATACACGGTTTGTGCTAGCTCTTTGAAACTTACACCATAAAGCAGTTTTAAGTTCTATCTCTATGGTTTGTTTGCTGTTGATGTAGCCCTAAGAAAGTCTGGCGAGAATCACTTTCATGAAAAGGGCCTGCCAAGCTTCCAAAAACTATGAGTTGCCTGAAATCTCAGCACACACTTTTTCACCCAATCTTGATGAAACTTTCAGGTAATGATCAGTACACCAATCCCACTTGGCTCGCCAAATTTCGTTCTTCTAGGTGAAACCGTTCGTTGGCAGTAACCGGTTTCATTTTGAGTTTTCACTCTGTTTTCTCCTATAGGGATACATGTATTTGGAACTCTAAATCAAACACGGTTTGTGCTACCTCTTTGAAACTTGACACCATAAAGCAGTTTCAAGTTCTATCTCTATGGTTTGTTTGCTGTTGATGTAGCCCTAAGCAGAGACTGGCGAGAATCACTTTCATGGAAAGGGCCTGCCAAGCTTCCAAAAAACTACGAGTTGCCTGAAATCTCAGCACACACTTTTTCACCCAATCTTGATGAAACTTTCAGGTAATGATCACTACACCAATCCCACTTGGCTCGCCAAATTTCGTTCTTCTAGGTGAAACCGTTCGTTGGCAGTAACCGGTTTCATTTTGAGTTTTCACTCTGTTTTGTCCTAGAGGGATACATGTATTTGGAACTCTAAATCAAACACGGTTTGTGCTAGCTCTTTGAAACTTGACACCATAAAGCAGTTTCAAGTTCTATCTCTATGGTTTGTTTGCTGTTGATGTAGCCCTAAGCAAGTCTGGCGAGAATCACTTTCATGAAAAGGCCTGCCAAGCTTCCAAAAACTACGAGTTGCCTGAAATCTCAGCACACACTTTTTCACCCAATCTCGATGAAACTTTCAGGTAATGATCAGTACACCAATCCCACTTGGCTCGCCAAATTTAGTTCTTCTAGGTGAAACCGTTCGTTGGCAGTAACCGGTTTCATTTTGAGGTTTCACTCTGTTTTCTCCTATAGGGATACATGTATTTGGAACTCTAAATCATACATGGTTTGTGCTAGCTCTTTGAAACTTGACACCATAAAGCAGTTTCAAGTTCTATCTCTATGGTTTGTTTGCAGTTGATGTAGCCCTAAGAAAGTCTGGCGAGAATCACTTTCATGAAAAGGGCCTGCCAAGCTTCCAAAAACTATGAGTTGCCTGAAATCTCAGCACACACTTTTTCACCCAATCTTGATGAAACTTTCAGGTAATGATCAGTACACCAATCCCACTTGGCTCGCCAAATTTCGTTCTTCTAGGTGAAACCGTTCCTTGGCAGTAACCGGTTTCATTTTGAGGTTTCACTCTGTTTTCTCCTATAGGGATACATGTATTTGGAACTCTAAATCAAACACGGTTTGTGCTAGCTCTTTGAAACTTGACACCATAAAGCAGTTTCAAGTTCTATCCCTATGGTTTGTTTGCTGTTGATGTAGCCCTAAGCAGAGACTGGCGAGAATCACTTTCATGGAAAGGGCCTGCCAAGCTTCCAAAAAACTACGAGTTGCCTGAAATCTCAGCACACACTTTTTCACCCAATCTTGATGAAACTTTCAGGTAATGATCAGTACACCAATCCCACTTGGCTCGCCAAATTTCGTTCTTCTAGGTGAAACCGTTCGTTGGCAGTAACCGGTTACATTTTGAGGTTTCACTCTGTTTTCTCCTATAGGGATACATGTATTTGGAACTCTAAATCAAACACGGTTTGTGCTAGCTCTTTGAAACTTGACACCATAAAGCAGTTTCAAGTTCTATCTCTATGGTTTGTTTGCTGTTGATGTAGCCCTAAGCAGAGACTGGCGAGAATCACTTTCATGGAAAGGGCCTGCCAAGCTTCCAAAAAACTACGAGTTTCCTGAAATCTCCGAACACACTTTTTCACCCAATCTTGATGAAACTTTCAGGTAATGATAAGTACACCAATCCCACTTGGCTCGCCAAATTTCGTTCTTCTAGGTGAAACCGTTCGTTGGCAGTAACCGGTTTCATTTTGAGGTTGCACTCTGTTTTCTCCTATAGGGATACATGTATGTGGAACTCTAAACCACACAAGGTTTGTGCTAGCTCTTTGAAACTTGACACCATTAAGCAGTTTCAAGTTCTATCTCTATGGTTTGTTTGCTGTTGATGTAGCCATAAGCAGAGACTGGCGAGAATCACTTTCATGGAAAGGGCCTGCCAAGCTTGCAAAAAACTACGAGTTTCCTGAAGTCTCAGCACACACTTTTTCACCCAATCTTGATGAAACTTTCAGGTAATGATAAGTACACCAATCCCACTTGGCTCGCCAAATTTCGTTCTTCTAGGTGAAACCGTTCGTTGACAGTAACCGGTTTCATTTTGAGGTTTCACTCTGTTTTCGCCTATAGGGATGCATGTATTTGGAACTCTAAATCAAACACGGTTTGTGCTAGCTCTTTGAAACTTGACACCATAAAGCAGTTTCAAGGTCTATCTCTATGGTTTGTTTGCTGTTGATGTAGCCCTAAGCAGAGACTGGCGAGAATCACTTTCATGGAAAGGGCCTGCCAAGCTTCCAAAAAACTACGAGTTGCCTGAAATCTCAGCACACACTTTTTCACCCAATCTTGATGAATCTTTCAGGTAATGATCAGTACACCAATCCCACTTGGCTCTCCAAATTTCGTTCTTCTAGGTGAAACCGTTCGTTGGCAGTAACCGGTTTCATTTTGAGTTTTCACTCTGTTTTCTCCTATAGGGATGCATGTATTTGGAACTCTAAATCAAACACGGTTTGTGCTAGCTCTTTGAAACTTGACACCATAAAGCAGTTTCAAGGTCTATCTCTATGGTTTGTTTGCTGTTGATGTAGCCCTAAGCAGAGACTGGCGAGAATCACTTTCATGGAAAGGGCCTGCCAAGCTTCCAAATAACTACGAGTTGCCTGAAATCTCAGCACACACTTTTTCACCCAATCTTGATGAAACTTTCAGGTAATGATCAGTACACCAATCCCACTTGGCTCGCCAAATTTCGTTCTTCTAGGTGAAACCGTTCGTTGGCAGTAACCGGTTTCATTTTGAGGTTGCACTCTGTTTTCTCCTATAGGGATACATGTATGTGGAACTCTAAACCACACAAGGTTTGTGCTAGCTCTTTGAAACTTGACACCATTAAGCAGTTTCAAGTTCTATCTCTATGGTTTGTTTGCTGTTGATGTAGCCCTAAGCAGAGACTGGCGAGAATCACTTTCATGGAAAGGGCCTGCCAAGCTTCCAAAAAACTACGAGTTGCCTGAAATCTCAGCACACACTTTTTCACCCAATCTTGATGAAACTTTCAGGTAATGATCAGTACACCAATCCCACTTGGCTCGCCAAATTTCGTTCTTTTAGGTGAAACCGTTCGTTGGCAGTAACCGGTTTCATTTTGAGGTTTCACTCTGTTTTCTCCTATAGGGATACATGTATTTGGAACTCTAAATCAAACACGGTTTGTGCTAGCTCTTTGAAACTTGACACCATAAAGCAGTTTCAAGTTCTATCTCTATGGTTTGTTTGCTGTTGATGTAGCCCTAAGCAGAGACTGGCGAGAATCACTTTCATGGAAAGGGCCTGCCAAGCTTCCAAAAAACTACGAGTTGCCTGAAATCTCAGCACACACTTTTTCACCCAATCTTGATGAAACTTTCAGGTAATGATCAGTACACCAATCCCACTTGGCTTGCCAAATTTCGTTCTTCTAGGTGAAACCGTTCGTTGGCAGTAACCGGTTTCATTTTGAGATTTCACTCTGTTTTGTCCTATAGGGATACATGTATTTGGAACTCTAAATCAAACACGGTTTGTGCTAGCTCTTTGAAACTTGACACCATAAAGCAGTTTCAAGTTCTATCTCTATGGTTTGTTTGCTGTTGATGTAGCCCTAAGCAGAGACTGGCTAGAATCACTTTCATGGAAAAGGCCTGCCAAGCTTCCAAAAAACTACGAGTTGCCTGAAATCTCAGCAAACACTTTTTCACCCAATCTTGATGAAACTTTCAGGTAATGATCAGTACACCAATCCCACTTGGCTTGCCAAATTTCGTTCTTCTAGGTGAAACCGTTCGTTGGCAGTAACCGGTTTCATTTTGAGGTTTCACTCTGTTTTCTCCTGTAGGGATACATGTATTTGGAACTGTAAATCAAACACGGTTTGTGCTAGCTCTTTGAAACTTGACACCATAAAGTAGTTTCAAGTTCTATCTCTATGGTTTGTTTGCTGTTGATGTAGCCCTAAGCAGAGACTGGCGAGAATCACTTTCATGGAAAGGGCCTGCCAAGCTTCCAAAAAACTACGAGTTGCCTGAAATCTCAGCACACACTTTTTCACCCAATCTTGATGAAACTTTCAGGTAATGATCAGTACACCAATCCCACTTGGCTCGCCAAATTTCGTTCTTCTAGGTGAAACCGTTCGTTGGCAGTAACCGGTTTCATTTTGAGGTTTCACTCTGTTTTGTCCTATAGGGATATATGTATTTGGAACTCTAAATCAAACACGGTTTGTGCTAGCTCTTTGAAACTTGACACCATAAAGCAGTTTCAAGTTCTATCTCTATGGTTTGTTTGCTGTTGATGTAGCCCTAAGCAAGTCTGGCGAGAATCACTTTCATGATAAGGGCCTGCCAAGCTTCCAAAAACTACGAGTTGCCTCAAATCTCAGCACACACTTTTTCACCCAATCTTGATGAAACTTTCAGGTAATGATCAGTACACCAATCCCACTTGGCTCGCCAAATTTCGTTCTTCTAGGTGAAACCGTTCGTTGGCAGTAACCGGTTTCATTTTCAGGTTTCACTCTGTTTTCTCCTATAGGGATACATGTATTTGGAACTCTAAATCAAACACGGTTTGTGCTAGCTCTTTGAAACTTGACACCATAAAGCAGTTTCAAGTTCTATCTCTATGGTTTGTTTGCTGTTGATGTAGCCCTAAGCAGAGACTGGCGAGAATCACTTTCATGGAAAGGGCCTGCCAAGCTTCCAAAAAACTACGAGTTGCCTGAAATCTCAGCAAACACTTTTTCACCCAATCTTGATGAAACTTTCAGGTAATGATCAGTACACCAATCCCACTTGGCTTGCCAAATTTCATTCTTCTAGGTGAAACCGTTCGTTGGCAGTAACCGGTTTCATTTTGAGGTTTCACTCTGTTTTCTCCTGTAGGGATACATGTATTTGGAACTCTAAATCAAACACGGTTTGTGCTAGCTCTTTGAAACTTGACACCATAAAGCAGTTTCAAGTTTTTTCTCTATGGTTTGTTTACTGTTGATGTAGCCCTAAGCAGAGACTGGCGAGAATCACTTTCATGGAAAGGGCCTGCCAAGCTTCCAAAAAACTACGAGTTGCCTGAAATCTCAGCACACACTTTTTCACCCAATCTTGATGAAACTTTCAGGTAATGATAAGTACACCAATCCCACTTGGCTCGCCAAATTTCGTTCTTCTAGGTGAAACCGTTCGTTGGCAGTAACCGGTTTCATTTTGAGGTTTCACTCTGTTTTGTCCTATAGGGATATATGTATTTGGAACTCTAAATCAAACACGGTTTGTGCTAGCTCTTTGAAACTTGACACCATAAAGCAGTTTCAAGTTCTATCTCTATGGTTTGTTTGCTGTTGATGTAGCCCTAAGCAAGTCTGGCGAGAATCACTTTCATGAAAAGGGCCTGCCAAGCTTCCAAAAACTACGAGTTGCCTCAAATCTCAGCACACACTTTTTCACCCAATCTTGATGAAACTTTCAGGTAATGATCAGTACACCAATCCCACTTGGCTCGCCAAATTTCGTTCTTCTAGGTGAAACCGTTCGTTGGCAGTAACCGGTTTCATTTTCAGGTTTCACTCTGTTTTCTCCTATAGGGATACATGTATTTGGAACTCTAAATCAAACACGGTTTGTGCTAGCTCTTTGAAACTTGACACCATAAAGCAGTTTCAAGTTCTATCTCTATGGTTTGTTTGCTGTTGATGTAGCCCTAAGCAGAGACTGGCGAGAATCACTTTCATGGAAAGGGCCTGCCAAGCTTCCAAAAAACAACGAGTTGCCTGAAATCTCAGCACACACTTTTTCACCCAATCTTGATGAAACTTTCAGGTAATGATAAGTACACCAATCCCACTTGTCTCGCCAAATTTCGTTCTTCTAGGTGAAACCGTTCCTTGGCAGTAACCGGTTTCATTTTGAGGTTTCACTGTGTTTTGTCCTATAGGGATACATGTATTTGGAACTCTAAATCAAACAGGGTTTGTGCTAGCTCTTTGAAACTTGACACCATAAAGCAGTTTCAAGTTCTATCTCTATGGTTTGTTTGCTGTTGATGTAGCCCTAAGAAAGTCTGGCGAGAATCACTTTCATGAAAAGGGCCTGCCAAGCTTCCAAAAACTATGAGTTGCCTGAAATCTCAGCACACACTTTTTCACCCAATCTTGATGAAACTTTCAGGTAATGATCAGTACACCCATCCCACTTGGCTCGCCAAATTTCGTTCTTCTAGGTGAAACTGTTCGTTGGCAGTAACCGGTTTCATTTTGAGGTTTCACTCTGTTTTCTCCTGTAGGGATACATGTATTTGGAACTCTAAATCAAACACGGTTTGTGCTAGCTCTTTGAAACTTGACACCATAAAGCAGTTTCAAGTTTTATCTCTATGGTTTGTTTGCTGTTGATGTAGCCCTAAGCAGAGACTGGCGAGAATCACTTTCATGGAAAGGGCCTGCCAAGCTTCCAAAAAACTACGAGTTGCCTGAAATCTCAGCACACACTTTTTCACCCAATCTTGATGAAACTTTCAGGTAATGATAAGTACACCAATCCCACTTGGCTCGCCAAATTTCGTTCTTCTAGGTGAAACCGTTCGTTGGCAGTAACCGGTTTCATTTTGAGGTTTCACTCTGTTTTGTCCTATAGGGATACATGTATTTGGAACTCTAAATCAAACACGGTTTGTGCTAGCTCTTTGAAACTTGACACCATAAAGCAGTTTCAAGTTCTATCTCTATGGTTTGTTTGCTGTTGATGTAGCCCTAAGCAGAGACTGGCGAGAATCACTTTCATGGAAAGGGCCTGCCAAGCTTCCAAAAAACAACGAGTTGCCTGAAATCTCAGCACACACTTTTTCACCCAATCTTGATGAAACTTTCAGGTAATGATAAGTACACCAATCCCACTTGGCTCGCCAAATTTCGTTCTTCTAGGTGAAACCGTTCGTTGGCAGTAACCGGTTTCATTTTGAGGTTTCACTCTGTTTTGTCCTATAGGGATACATGTATTTGGAACTCTAAATCAAACACGGTTTGTGCTAGCTCTTTGAAACTTGACACCATAAAGCAGTTTCAAGTTCTATCTCTATGGTTTGTTTGCTGTTGATATAGCCCAAAAAAGTCTGGCGAGAATCACTTTCATGAAAAGGGCCTGCCAAGCTTCCAAAAACTATGAGTTGCCTGAAATCTCAGCACACACTTTTTCACCCAATCTTGATGAAACTTTCAGGTAATGATCAGTACACCCATCCCACTTGGCTCGACAAATTTCGTTCTTCTAGGTGAAACCGTTCGTTGGCAGTAACCGGTTTCATTTTGAGGTTTCACTCTGTTTTCTCCTATAGGGATACATGTATTTGGAACTCTAAATCAAACAAGGTTTGTGCTAGCTCTTTGAAACTTGACACCATAAAGCAGTTTCAAGTTCTATCTCTATGGTTTGTATGCTGTTGATGTAGCCCTAAGCAGAGACTGGCGAGAATCACTTTCATGGAAAGGGCCTGCCAAGCTTCCAAAAAACTACGAGTTGCCTGAAATCTCAGCACACACTTTTTCACCCAATCTTGATGAAACTTTCAGGTAATGATCAGTACACCAATCCCACTTGGCTCGACAAATTTCGTTCTTCTAGGTGAAACCGTTCGTTGGCAGTAACCGGTTTCATTTTGAGGTTTCACTCTGTTTTGTCCTATAGGGATACATGTATTTGGAACTCTAAATCAAACACGGTTTGTGCTAGCTCTTTGAAACTTGACACCATAAAGCAGTTTCAAGTTCTATCTCTATGGTTTGTTTGCTCTTGATGTAGCCCTAAGCAGAGACTGGCGAGAATCACTTTCATGGAAAGGGCCTGCCAAGCTTCCAAAAAACAACGAGTTGCCTGAAATCTCAGCACACACTTTTTCACCCAATCTTGATGAAACTTTCAGGTAATGATAAGTACACCAATCCCACTTGGCTCGCCAAATTTCGTTCTTCTAGGTGAAACCGTTCGTTGGCAGTAACCGGTTTCATTTTGAGGTTTCACTCTGTTTTGTCCTATAGGGATACATGTATTTGGAACTCTAAATCAAACACGGTTTGTGCTAGCTCTTTGAAACTTGACACCATAAAGCAGTTTCAAGTTCTATCTCTATGGTTTGTTTGCTGTTGATATAGCCCAAAAAAGTCTGGCGAGAATCACTTTCATGAAAAGGGCCTGCCAAGCTTCCAAAAACTATGAGTTGCCTGAAATCTCAGCACACACTTTTTCACCCAATCTTGATGAAACTTTCAGGTAATGATCAGTACACCCATCCCACTTGGCTCGACAAATTTCGTTCTTCTAGGTGAAACCGTTCGTTGGCAGTAACCGGTTTCATTTTGAGGTTTCACTCTGTTTTCTCCTATAGGGATACATGTATTTGGAACTCTAAATCAAACAAGGTTTGTGCTAGCTCTTTGAAACTTGACACCATAAAGCAGTTTCAAGTTCTATCTCTATGGTTTGTATGCTGTTGATGTAGCCCTAAGCAGAGACTGGCGAGAATCACTTTCATGGAAAGGGCCTGCCAAGCTTCCAAAAAACTACGAGTTGCCTGAAATCTCAGCACACACTTTTTCACCCAATCTTGATGAAACTTTCAGGTAATGATCAGTACACCAATCCCACTTGGCTCGACAAATTTCGTTCTTCTAGGTGAAACCGTTCGTTGGCAGTAACCGGTTTCATTTTGATTTTTCACTCTGTTTTCTCATATAGGGATACATGTATTTGGAACTCTAAATCAAACACGGTTTGTGCTAGCTCTTTGAAACTTGACACCATAAAGTAGTTTCAAGTTCTATCTCTATGGTTTGTTTGCTGTTGATGTAGCCCTAAATAGAAGCAGGCGAGAATCACTTTCATGGAAAGGGCCTGCCAAGCTTCCAAAAAACTACGAGTTGCCTGAAATCTCAGCACACACTTTTTCACCCAATCTTGATGAAACTTTCAGGTAATGATCAGTACACCAATCCCACTTGGCTCGCCAAATTTCGTTCTTCTAGGTGAAACCGTTCGTTGGCAGTAACCGGTTTCATTTTGAGGTTTCACTCTGTTTTGTCCTATAGGGATATATGTATTTGGAACTCTAAATCAAACACGGTTTGTGCTAGCTCTTTGAAACTTGACACCATAAAGCAGTTTCAAGTTCTATCTCTATGGTTTGTTTGCTGTTGATGTAGCCCTAAGCAAGTCTGGCGAGAATCACTTTCATGATAAGGGCCTGCCAAGCTTCCAAAAACTACGAGTTGCCTCAAATCTCAGCACACACTTTTTCACCCAATCTTGATGAAACTTTCAGGTAATGATCAGTACACCAATCCCACTTGGCTCGCCAAATTTCGTTCTTCTAGGTGAAACCGTTCGTTGGCAGTAACCGGTTTCATTTTCAGGTTTCACTCTGTTTTCTCCTATAGGGATACATGTATTTGGAACTCTAAATCAAACAGGTTTGTGCTAGCTCTTTGAAACTTGACACCATAAAGCAGTTTCAAGTTCTATCTCTATGGTTTGTTTGCTGTTGATGTAGCCCTAAGCAGAGACTGGCGAGAATCACTTTCATGGAAAGGGCCTGCCAAGCTTCCAAAAAACTACGAGTTGCCTGAAATATCAGCAAACACTTTTTCACCCAATCTTGATGAAACTTCAGGTAATGATCAGTACACCAATCCCACTTGGCTTGCCAAATTTCATTCTTCTAGGTGAAACCGTTCGTTGGCAGTAACCGGTTTCATTTTGAGGTTTCACTCTGTTTTCTCCTGTAGGGATACATGTATTTGGAACTCTAAATCAAACACGGTTTGTGCTAGCTCTTTGAAACTTGACACCATAAAGCAGTTTCAAGTTTTTTCTCTATGGTTTGTTTGCTGTTGATGTAGCCCTAAGCAGAGACTGGCGAGAATCACTTTCATGGAAAGGGCCTGCCAAGCTTCCAAAAAACTACGAGTTGCCTGAAATCTCAGCACACACTTTTTCACCCAATCTTGATGAAACTTTCAGGTAATGATAAGTACACCAATCCCACTTGGCTCGCCAAATTTCGTTCTTCTAGGTGAAACCGTTCGTTGGCAGTAACCGGTTTCATTTTGAGGTTTCACTCTGTTTTGTCCTATAGGGATATATGTATTTGGAACTCTAAATCAAACACGGTTTGTGCTAGCTCTTTGAAACTTGACACCATAAAGCAGTTTCAAGTTCTATCTCTATGGTTTGTTTGCTGTTGATGTAGCCCTAAGCAAGTCTGGCGAGAATCACTTTCATGAAAAGGGCCTGCCAAGCTTCCAAAAACTACGAGTTGCCTCAAATCTCAGCACACACTTTTTCACCCAATCTTGATGAAACTTTCAGGTAATGATCAGTACACCAATCCCACTTGGCTCGCCAAATTTCGTTCTTCTAGGTGAAACCGTTCGTTGGCAGTAACCGGTTTCATTTTCAGGTTTCACTCTGTTTTCTCCTATAGGGATACATGTATTTGGAACTCTAAATCAACACGGTTTGTGCTAGCTCTTTGAAACTTGACACCATAAAGCAGTTTCAAGTTCTATCTCTATGGTTTGTTTGCTGTTGATGTAGCCCTAAGCAGAGACTGGCGAGAATCACTTTCATGGAAAGGGCCTGCCAAGCTTCCAAAAAACAAAAAGTTGCCTGAAATCTCAGCACACACTTTTTCACCCAATCTTGATGAAACTTTCAGGTAATGATAAGTACACCAATCCCACTTGTCTCGCCAAATTTCGTTCTTCTAGGTGAAACCGTTCCTTGGCAGTAACCGGTTTCATTTTGAGGTTTCACTGTGTTTTGTCCCTATAGGGATACATGTATTTGGAACTCTAAATCAAACAGGGTTTGTGCTAGCTCTTTGAAACTTGACACCATAAAGCAGTTTCAAGTTCTATCTCTATGGTTTGTTTGCTGTTTTGATGTAGCCCTAAGAAAGTCTGGCGAGAATCACTTTCATGAAAAGGGCCTGCCAAGCTTCCAAAAACTATGAGTTGCCTGAAATCTCAGCACACACTTTTTCACCCAATCTTGATGAAACTTTCAGGTAATGATCAGTACACCCATCCCACTTGGCTCGCCAAATTTCGTTCTTCTAGGTGAAACTGTTCGTTGGCAGTAACCGGTTTCATTTTGAGGTTTCACTCTGTTTTCTCCTGTAGGGATACATGTATTTGGAACTCTAAATCAAACACGGTTTGTGCTAGCTCTTTGAAACTTGACACCATAAAGCAGTTTCAAGTTTTATCTCTATGGTTTGTTTGCTGTTGATGTAGCCCTAAGCAGAGACTGGCGAGAATCACTTTCATGGAAAGGGCCTGCCAAGCTTCCAAAAAACTACGAGTTGCCTGAAATCTCAGCACACACTTTTTCACCCAATCTTGATGAAACTTTCAGGTAATGATAAGTACACCAATCCCACTTGGCTCGCCAAATTTCGTTCTTCTAGGTGAAACCGTTCGTTGGCAGTAACCGGTTTCATTTTGAGGTTTCACTCTGTTTTGTCCTATAGGGATACATGTATTTGGAACTCTAAATCAAACACGGTTTGTGCTAGCTCTTTGAAACTTGACACCATAAAGCAGTTTCAAGTTCTATCTCTATGGTTTGTTTGCTGTTGATGTAGCCCTAAGCAGAGACTGGCGAGAATCACTTTCATGGAAAGGGCCTGCCAAGCTTCCAAAAAACAACGAGTTGCCTGAAATCTCAGCACACACTTTTTCACCCAATCTTGATGAAACTTTCAGGTAATGATAAGTACACCAATCCCACTTGGCTCGCCAAATTTCGTTCTTCTAGGTGAAACCGTTCGTTGGCAGTAACCGGTTTCATTTTGAGGTTTCACTCTGTTTTGTCCTATAGGGATACATGTATTTGGAACTCTAAATCAAACACGGTTTGTGCTAGCTCTTTGAAACTTGACACCATAAAGCAGTTTCAAGTTCTATCTCTATGGTTTGTTTGCTGTTGATATAGCCCAAAAAAGTCTGGCGAGAATCACTTTCATGAAAAGGGCCTGCCAAGCTTCCAAAAACTATGAGTTGCCTGAAATCTCAGCACACACTTTTTCACCCAATCTTGATGAAACTTTCAGGTAATGATCAGTACACCCATCCCACTTGGCTCGACAAATTTCGTTCTTCTAGGTGAAACCGTTCGTTGGCAGTAACCGGTTTCATTTTGAGGTTTCACTCTGTTTTCTCCTATAGGGATACATGTATTTGGAACTCTAAATCAAACAAGGTTTGTGCTAGCTCTTTGAAACTTGACACCATAAAGCAGTTTCAAGTTCTATCTCTATGGTTTGTATGCTGTTGATGTAGCCCTAAGCAGAGACTGGCGAGAATCACTTTCATGGAAAGGGCCTGCCAAGCTTCCAAAAAACTACGAGTTGCCTGAAATCTCAGCACACACTTTTTCACCCAATCTTGATGAAACTTTCAGGTAATGATCAGTACACCAATCCCACTTGGCTCGACAAATTTCGTTCTTCTAGGTGAAACCGTTCGTTGGCAGTAACCGGTTTCATTTTGATTTTTCACTCTGTTTTCTCATATAGGGATACATGTATTTGGAACTCTAAATCAAACACGGTTTGTGCTAGCTCTTTGAAACTTGACACCATAAAGCAGTTTCAAGTTCTATCTCTATGGTTTGTTTGCTGTTGATCTAGCCCTAAGCAGAGACTGGCAAGAAGCACTTTCATGGAAAGGGCCTGCCAAGCTTCCAAAAAACTACGAGTTGCCTGAAATCTCAGCACACACTTTTTCACCCAATCTTGATGAAACTTTCAGGTAATGATCAGTACACCAATCCCACTTGGCTCGCCAAATTTCGTTCTTCTAGGTGAAACCGTTCGTTGGCAGTAACCGGTTTCATTTTGAGGTTTCACTCTGTTTTCTCCTATAGGGATACATGTATTTGGAACTCTAAATCAAACACGGTTTGTGCTAGCTCTTTGAAACTTGACACCATAAAGCAGTTTCAAGTTCTATCTCTATGGTTTGTTTGCTGTTGATGTACCCCTAAGCAGAGACTGGCGAGAATCACTTTCATGGAAAGGGCTTGCCAAGCTTCCAAAAAACTACGAGTTGCCTGAAATCTCAGCACACACTTTTGCACACAATCTCGATGAATCTTTCAGGTAATGATCAGTACACCAATCCCACTTGGCTCGCCAAATTTCATTCTTCTAGGTGAAACCGTTCGTTGGCAGTAACTGGTTTCATTTTGAGGTTTCACTCTGTTTTCTCCTATAGGGATACATGTATTTGGAACTCTAAATCAAACACGGTTTGTGCTAGCTCTTTGAAACTTGACACCATAAAGCAGTTTCATGTTCTATCCCTATGGTTTGTTTGCTGTTGATGTAGCCCTAAGCAGAGACTGGCGAGAATCACTTTCATGGAAAGGGCCTGCCAAGCTTCCAAAAAACTACGAGTTGCCTGAAATCTCAGCACACACTTTTTCACCCAATCTTGATGAAACTTTCAGGTAATGATCAGTACACCAATCCCACTAGGCTCGCCAAATTTCGTTCTTCTAGGTGAAACCTTTCGTTGGCAGTAACCGGTTTCATTTTGAGATTTCACTCTGTTTTGTCCTATAGGGATACATGTATTTGGAACTCTAAATCAAACACGGTTTGTGCTAGCTCTTTGAAACTTGACACCATAAAGCAGTTTCAAGTTCTATCTCTATGGTTTGTTTGCTGTTGATGTAGCCCTAAGCAGAGACTGGCGAGAATCACTTTCATGGAAAAGGCCTGCCAAGCTTCCAAAAAACTACGAGTTGCCTGAAATCTCAGCACACACTTTTTCACCCAATCTTGATGAAACTTTCAGGTAATGATCAGTACACCAATCCCACTAGGCTCGCCAAATTTCGTTCTTCTAGGTGAAACCGTTCGTTGGCAGTAACCGGTTTCATTTTGAGGTTTCACTCTGTTTTCTCCTATAGGGATACATGTATTTGGAACTCTAAATCCAACACGGTTTGTGCTAGCTCTTTGAAACTTGACACCATAAAGGAGTTTCAAGTTTTATCTCTATGGTTTGTTTGCTGTTGATGTAGCCCTAAGCAGAGACTGGCGAGAATCACTTTCATGGAAAGGGCCTGCCAAGCTTCCAAAAACTACGAGTTGCCTGAAATCTCAGCACACACTTTTTCACCCAATCTTGATGAAACTTTCAGGTAATGATCAGTACACCAATCCCACTTGGCTCGCCAAATTTCGTTCTTCTAGGTGAAACCGTTCGTTGGCAGTAACCGGTTTCATTTTGAGGTTGCACTCTGTTTTCTCCTATAGGGATACATGTATTTGGAACTCTAAACCACACAAGGTTTGTGCTAGCTCTTTGAAACTTGACACCATTAAGCAGTTTCAAGTTCTATCTCTATGGTTTGTTTGCTGTTGATGTAGCCCTAAGCAGAGACTGGCGAGAATCACTTTCATGGAAAGGGCCTGCCAAGCTTCCAAAAAACTACGAGTTGCCTGAAGTCCCAGCACACACTTTTTCACCCAATCTTGATGAAACTTTCAGGTAATGATCAGTACACCAATCCCACTTGGCTCGCCAAATTTCGTTCTTCTAGGTGAAACCGTTCGTTGGCAGTAACCGGTTTCATTTTGAGGTTTCACTCTGTTTTCTCCTATAGGGATACATGTATTTGGAACTCTAAATCAAACACGGTTTGTGCTAGCTCTTTGAAACTTGACACCATAAAGCAGTTTCAAGTTCTTTCTCTATTTTTTGTTTGCTGTTGATGTAGCCCTAAGCAGAGACTGGCGAGAATCACTTTCATGGAAAGGGCCTGCCAAGCTTCCAAAAAACTACGAGTTGCCTGAAATCTCAGCACACACTTTTTCTCCCAATCTTGATGAAACGTTCAGGTAATGATCAGTACACCAATCCCACTACGCTCGCCAAATTTCGTTCTTCTAGGTGAAACCGTTCGTTGGCAGTAACCGGTTTCATTTTGAGATTTCACTCTGTTTTGTCCTATAGGGATACATGTATTTGGAACTCTAAATCAAACACGGTTTGTGCTAGCTCTTTGAAACTTGACACCATAAAGCAGTTTCAAGTTCTATCTCTATGGTTTGTTTGCTGTTGATGTAGCCCTTAGCAGAGACTGGCGAGAATCACTTTCATGGAAAAGGCCTGCCAAGCTTCCAAAAAACTACGAGTTGCCTGAAATCTCAGCACACACTTTTTCACCCAATCTTGATGAAACTTTCAGGTAATGATCAGTACACCAATCCCACTTGGCTCGCCAAATTTCGTTCTTCTAGGTGAAACCGTTCGTTGGCAGTAACCGGTTTCATTTTGAGGTTTCACTCTGTTGTCTCCTATAGGGATACATGTATTTGGAACTCTAAATCAAACACGGTTTGTGCTAGCTCTTTGAAACTTGACACCGTAAAGCAGTTTCAAGTTTTATCTCTATGATTTGTTTGCTGTTGATGTAGCCCTAAGCAGAGACTGGCGAGAATCACTTTAATGGAAAGGGCCTGCCAAGCTTCCAAAAAACTACGAGTTGCCTGAAATCTCAGCACACACTTTTTCACCCAATCTTGATGAAACTTTCAGGTAATGATCAGTACACCAATCCCACTTGGCTCGCCAAATTTCGTTCTTCTAGGTGAAACCGTTCGTTGGCAGTAACCGGCTTCATTTTCAGGTTTCACTCTGTTTTCTCCTATAGGGATACATGTATTTGGAACTCTAAATCAAACACGGTTTGTGCTAGCTCTTTGAAACTTGACACCATAAAGCAGTTTCAAGTTCTATCTCTATGGTTTGTTTGCTGTTGATGTAGCCCTAAGCAGAGACTGGCGAGAATCACTTTCATGGAAAGGGCCTGCCAAGCTTCCAAAAAACAACGAGTTGCCTGAAATCTCAGCACACACTTTTTCACCCAATCTTGATGAAACTTTCAGGTAATGATAAGTACACCAATCCCACTTGGCTCGCCAAATTTCGTTCTTCTAGGTGAAACCGTTCGTTGGCAGTAACCGGTTTCATTTTGAGGTTTCACTCTGTTTTGTCCTATAGGGATACATGTATTTGGAACTCTAAATCAAACACGGTTTGTGCTAGCTCTTTGAAACTTGACACCATAAAGCAGTTTCAAGTTCTATCTCTATGGTTTGTTTGCTGTTGATGTAGCCCTAAGAAAGTCTGGCGAGAATCACTTTCATGAAAAGGGCCTGCCAAGCTTCCAAAAACTATGAGTTGCCTGAAATCTCAGCACACACTTTTTCACCCAATCTTGATGAAACTTTCAGGTAATGATCAGTACACCAATCCCACTTGGCTCGCCAAATTTCGTTCTTCTAGGTGAAACCGTTCGTTGGCAGTAACCGGTTTCATTTTGATTTTTCACTCTGTTTTCTCCTATAGGGATACATGTATTTGGAACTCTAAATCAAACACGGTTTGTGCTAGCTCTTTGAAACTTGACACCATAAAGCAGTTTCAAGTTCTATCTCTATGGTTTGTTTGCTGTTGATCTAGCCCTAAGCAGAGACTGGCGAGAATCACTTTCATGGAAAGGGCCTGCCAAGCTTCCAAAAAACTACGAGTTGCCTGAAATCTCAGCACACACTTTTTCACCCAATCTTGATGAAACTTTCAGGTAATGATCCGTACACCAATCCCACTTGGCTCTCCAAATTTCGTTCTTCTAGGTGAAACCGTTCGTTGGCAGTAACCGGTTTCATTTTGAGGTTTCACTCTGTTTTCTCCTATAGGGATACATGTATTTGGAACTCTAAATCAAACACGGTTTGTGCTAGCTCTTTGAAACTTGACACCATAAAGCAGTTTCAAGTTCTATCTCTATGGTTTGTTTGCTGTTGATGTACCCCTAAGCAGAGACTGGCGAGAATCACTTTCATGGAAAGGGCTTGCCAAGCTTCTAAAAAACTACGAGTTGCCTGAAATCTCAGCACACACTTTTGCACCCAATCTCGATGAATCTTTCAGGTAATGATCAGTACAACAATCCCACTTGGCTCGCCAAATTTCATTCTTCTAGGTGAAACCGTTCGTTGGCAGTAACTGGTTTCATTTTGAGGTTTCACTCTGTTTTCTCCTATAGGGATACATGTATTTGGAACTCTAAATCAAACACGGTTTGTGCTAGCTCTTTGAAACTTGACACCATAAAACAGTTTCATGTTCTATCCCTATGGTTTGTTTGCTGTTGATGTAGCCCTAAGCAGAGACTGGCGAGAATCACTTTCATGGAAAGGGCCTGCCAAGCTTCCAAAAAACTACGAGTTGCCTGAAATCTCAGCACACACTTTTTCACCCAATCTTGATGAAACTTTCAGGTAATGATCAGTACACCAATCCCACTAGGCTCGCCAAATTTCGTTCTTCTAGGTGAAACCGTTCGTTGGCAGTAACCGGTTTCATTTTGAGATTTCACTCTGTTTTGTCCTATAGGGATACATGTATTTGGAACTCTAAATCAAACATGGTTTGTGCTAGCTCTTTGAAACTTGACACCATAAAGCAGTTTCAAGTTCTATCTCTATGGTTTGTTTGCTGTTGATGTAGCCCTAAGCAGAGACTGTCGAGAATCACTTTCATGGAAAAGGCCTGCCAAGCTTCCAAAAAACTACGAGTTGCCTGAAATCTCAGCACACACTTTTTCACCCAATCTTGATGAAACTTTCAGGTAATGATCAGTACACCAATCCCACTTGGCTCGCCAAATTTCGTTCTTCTAGGTGAAACCTTTCGTTGGCAGTAACCGGTTTCATTTTGAGGTTTCACTCTGTTTTCTCCTGTAGGGATACATGTATTTGGAACTCTAAATCAAACACGGTTTGTGCTAGCTCTTTGAAACTTGACACCATAAAGGAGTTTCAAGTTTTATCTCTATGGTTTGTTTGCTGTTGATGTAGCCCTAAGCAGAGACTTGCGAGAATCACTTTCATGGAAAGGGCCTGCCAAGCTTCCAAAAAACTACGAGTTGCCTGAAATCTCAGCACACACTTTTTCACCCAACCTTGATGAAACTTTCAGGTAATGATCAGTACACCAATCCCACTTGGCTCGCCAAGTTTCGTTCTTCTAGGTTAAACCGTTCGTGGCAGTAACCGGTTTCATTTTGAGGTTTCACTCTGTTTTCTCCTATAGGGATACATGTATTTGGAACTCTAAATCAAACACGGTTTGTGCTAGCTCTTTGAAACTTGACACCATAAAGCAGTTTCAAGTTCTATCTCTATGGTTTGTTTGCCTTTGATGTAGCCCTAAACAGAGACTGGCGAGAATCACTTTCATGGAAAGGGCCTGCCAAGCTTCCAAAAAACTACGAGTTGCCTGAAGTCTCAGCACACACTTTTTCACCCAATCTTGATGAAACTTTCAGATTATGATCAGTACACCAATCCCACTTGGCTCGCCAAATTTCGTTCTTCTAGGTGAAACCGTTCGTTGGCAGTAACCGGTTTCATTTTGAGGTTTCACTCTGTTTTCTCCTATAGGGATACATGTATTTGGAACTCTAAATCAAACACGGTTTGTGCTAGCTCTTTGTAACTTGACACCATAAAGCAGTTTCAAGTTCTATCTCTATGGTTTGTTTGCTGTTGATGTAGCCCGAAGCAGAGACTGGCGAGAATCACTTTCATGGAAA
>NW_027524355.1:0-32954 GCF_052094955.1 Ictidomys tridecemlineatus
TCTATTGAGATGATCATATGGTTCTTATCTTTAAGTCTATTGATGTGGTGAATAACATTTATTGATTTCCGTATATTGAACCAGCCTTGCATACCAGGGATGAATCCTACTTGATCATGGTGCACAATTTTTTTGATGTGTTTTTGTATTTGATTTGCCAGAATTTTATTGAGGATTTTTGCATCTAGGTTCATTAGAGATATTGGTCTGTAGATTTCTTTCTTTGTGGTGTCTTTATTTGGTTTCAGAATCAGGGTGATGTTGGCCTCATAGAATGAATTTGGAAGAGCTCCCTCTTTTTCTATTTCCTGAAATAACTTGAAAAGTATTGGTATTAATTCTTCTTTAATGGTTTTGTAAAACTCTGCTGTATACCCATCCGGTCCTGGGCTTTTCTTGGTTGGTAGTCTTTTGATGGCTTCTTCAATTTCATCCATTGATATTGGTCTGTTCAAATTGTGTGTATCCTCCTGACTCAGTCATGGCAAATCATATGACTTAAGAAATTTATCGATGTCTTCACTATCTTCTATTTTATTGGAATATAGGTTTTAAAAATAATTTCTAATTGTCTTCTGTATTTCTGAAGCATCTGTTGTGATATTGCCTTTTTCATCCCGTATGTTAGTAATTTGAGTTCTCTCTATTCTTCTCTTTGTTAGCATGGCTAAAGGTCTGTCGATCTTATTTATTTTTTCAAAGAACCAACTTTTAGTTTTGTTAATTTTTTCAATAGTTTCTTTTTTCCAATTTCATTAATTTCAGCTCTGATTTTAATTATTTCTTGCCTTCTGCTACATTTGCTGTTGTTTTGCTCTTCCTTTTCTAGGGCTTTGAGATGAAGCGTGAGCTCATTTATTTGTTGGTTTTTTCTTTTCTTGAGGAATGACCACCAGGCGATGAATTTTCCTCTTAAAACTGCTTTCATTGTGTCCCATAGATTCCAACATGTTGTGTCTGTATTTTCATTTATCTCTAAGAATTTTTTGATTTCCTCCTTTATGTCTTCTGTAACCCAATGATCATTCAGTAACATATTGTTCATTTTCAGTGTGATGTAGGATTTTTCCTTCCTTTTTTTATCATTGATTTCCAGTTTCATTCCATTATGATCAGATAAAATGCATGGTATTATCTCCACCCCTTTATATTTACTGAGGGTTGCCCTGGGGCATAATATATGGTCTATTTTTTAGAAGGATCCATGTGCTGCTGAGAAAAAGGTATATCCATTTCATGATGGTTGATATTTTCAATATATGTCAGTTAAGTCTAGGTTATTGATTATGGTATTGAGTTCTATACTTTCCTTATTCAACTTTTGTTTGGAGGACCTGTCCAATGGTGAGAGAGGTGTGTTGAAGTCACCCATAATTATTGTGTTGTGGTCTATTTGATTTTTGAACTTGAGGAGAATTTGTTTTATGAATGTCGCAGCGCCATTATTTGGTGCATAAATATTGATAATTGTTATGTCTTCTTGGTGAATGGTTCCTTTTTACAGTATATAATGTCCTTCTTTATCCCTTTTGATTAACTTAGTCTTGAAGTCGATTTTATTCGATATGAGGATGGCCACCCCTGCTTGCTTACGAGGACCGTGTGCATGGTATATTTTTTTCCCATCCTTTCACCTTCAGCCTGTGTATGTCTTTTCCAATCAGATGTGTCTCCTGGAGGAAGAATATTGTTGGATTTGTTTTTTTAATCCATGATATCAGCCTATGTCGCTTTATTGGAGAGTTTAAGCCATTAACATTCAGAGTTACTATTGATATATGGTTTGTACTTCCATCCATGTTTGATTATTTATCTTTTTTTTTTAAATTAGTTTGTTTCTCTATGATTATTTTTCCCCTCGCCCTCTGTCTTTACCGAGGCACTTCCCTCTGATGGTTTTGGTTATTGTTTTTCATTTCTATCTCGTGTAGTGTTTTGCTCAAAATGCTTTGCAATGCTGGTTTTCTGGCTGCAAATTCTTTTAACTTTTGTTTATCATGAAAGATTTTTATTTCATTGTCATACCTGAAGCTTAATTTTGCTGGATACAGAATTCTTGGTTGGCATCCATTGTCTTTCAGTGTTTGAAATACATTGTTCCATGACCTTCTTGCTTTCAGTGTCTGTGATGAAAAATCCGTTGTCAACCTTATTAGTTTACCCCTGAATGTAATCTGTCTCCTTTCTCTTGTAGCTTTTAATATTTTCTCTTTGTTCTGTATATTGGATATCTTCATAACAATGTATCTTGGCGTTGGTCTACTGTGATTTTGTGTGCTCGGTGTCCTGTATGCATCTTCAATTTGTATATCTGTTTCCTTTTTTATTTCTGGAAATTTTTCTGTAATTATTTCATTCAGCAGGTTACTCATTTCCTTGGTTTGAATCTCTGTACCTTCTTCTATCCCGATGACTCGTAAGTTTGGCTTTTTTATGTTATCCCATAACGCTTGGATGTTTTTCTCGTGATTTTTTACCAGCCTTTCTGAGTTGGCTAGACTCTTTTCAAGTTGAAATAATTTGTCTTCATTATCTGACGTTCTGGCTTCTACTTCCTCCACTCTGTTAGTGATACTCTCAATTGAGTTTTTAATTTGGTTTAGTGTTTCCTTCATTTCTAAGATTATGGTTTGATTCTTTTTTATAATCTCTATCTCCTGATAAAGGTGCTTAACTTCTTCTTTTATCTGTTTGTGTAATACATTTTCAATGTGTTCTTTTGCTGCTTGAATTTGCTGTCTCGTATCCTCTTTAAGGTTCCATTCCATCTGTCTAAGGTGTTCCTTGAGTTCTTTATATGACCATTTTTCTGATGACTCTAGGTCCTCCTGAATATTTAGACTGTCCTGCATTGTTTGTACTCCTTTTCTTCCTTGCTTTTTGAAGCTGCTGATGTTACTTCTTGTTCTGTTTGACTGCTGAGTTACTGTTTACTCCTATAAATTTATTTGATGCTTGGGAGGAAAGGTATTAGAAGGGAAGGGAAAAAGTCACTAAAGAGAATGAGAGTAAGCAGATAGAATTCAAGGAAGGGGGGATAAGATAATTGAAAAGAAATGAAAAGACAAAAGAAGAAAAAAATAGGAAATAAAAAATGAAAAAAAAAATTAAATAATAAAAAAAATTAAAATTGGAAGAAAAAAAATTTAAAAAAAATTGCAAAAAAAATTAAAAAAACAAGAAAGAAATATGAAAATGAAAGAAAACCCCAAATCAAAATTAAAAAACAACAACAACAACAACAACAACAACAAAAACTAATAAATGCAGTCTAAGAGTTTGATTATCTTTTCTTCCAGTAGGTGGCGCTGTGACCACCAGGCCAAGTTTCTCTTATCAATACACAGAAATCAATCACTGTGCAGCAGCTTCTCCTCTCACACTGGGCGATTCTCCAATCCTGGGTGCCTAGGGCGTCCTCTTGTGTCTAGTCACTTTCCCACTTTTCCTCTAGCCAGGCCCCTCTCACGGGTGACGCTCACCACAATACTGGGTACACACCAGGTCTGCTGCTCCCGGGAGCACTGTTGTCATGAATGACTGGGCACACTCTCCCTGTTTGCCGTTTCCTCAGACCCTAAGTTTGTAGAGCTTGGGGCTGAGAATCCTCAGCGAATTTTACTGCCCCTCCGGTAGCCACACCCCCAGTAGCTGGTGCAAGAGACCTCAGCTGTCAGCACTGGTGGGAGCGGTAGTCCCGCGCCTTGGGTCCTGCGCCACCTCTAATTCCCTCGGTCTGGCTACCGTGCTTACGGGAGAGCTGGGAGGGGCCCTTACAGGAGAGCTGAGATTGGCCCTTAAGGTTTGCCCAATGTGTGGAGAGGGAAGGCTAGGGAATTACACACCTGTAGCCACAGGTTTCAATGAAGTTATCTCCTCTGCCGCAGTCTGATGACGTCAGTTGTCTGCCATGGTGGTATCTCTTGCAAATGGCAACAGTTCGTTTCCCTTTGCCGGGTGTTTCAGCTGGATGGATTAGTGCTGAGTCACAGCTGTTTGTCTGCGGGAAGCAGGCGAACGGGAGTTTGAATTCAGCCGATCCAGGTTCAGTGTGTGTTCTGAGAGGACCAGACTGCTCTTTCCAGATCCACGTCAGCTCAGCATTGCCTAGTGATCCTGAGCAAACAGAATTAGGCTGATTACGACTCCCTATGCCTGCACAGCTGAAGAGGTCAGAGACTTGATCTCTCCGTGCCCGCCGCCATGTTCCCTATCCAAACTCTGCTTTCTGTAACAGTCCTTCTGCACCTCAGTCTCCTAACTCTGCTCTCTGTAACAATCCTTCTACACCTCAGCCTTCAACCTCTGCTCTCTATAACAGTGTTTCTGCACCTCAGTCTGAAACCTCTGCTCTCCAAGATGCTTCTGCACTCCAGTCTCCAACCACTGCTCCCTGTAACAGTCCACCTGAACCTCAGTCTCCAACCTCTGCTCACTGTAAGATTCTTCAGGAACCCAGTCTCCAAACTCTGCTCTCTGTAACAGTCCTTTGGCAGCACAGTCTCAAACCTCTTCTCGCTGTAACAGTCCTTCTGCACTTCAGTCTCCAAACTCTGCTCTCTGCAATAGTCTTTCTGCACCCCAGACTCGAACCTCTGCTCTCTGCAACAGTCCATCTGCACGCTAGTTACCAACATCTGATCTCTTCAACAGTACTTCTGCACCCCAGTCTCCAAACTCTGCTCTCTTTGAGAATCTTACGGCACATCAATCTCCAACCTCTACTCTCTGTAAGATCCTTCTGCACCCCAGTTTCCAAACTCTGCTCTCTGTAAAATTATTTCTTAACCCTAGTCTTCAACCTCTGCTTTCTGCAACGGTCCAGCTACACCCCAGTCTCCAACCTCTGTCCTCTGCAAAAGTCCTTCTGCTCTCCAATATCCAAACTCTGATCTCTGGAACAGTCCTCTGTACCGAAGTCTCATAACTCTGCTCTCCGTAAAGGTCCTATTGCACCCCAGTCTCTAACCTCTGCTTTCTTTATCAGTTCTTCTTCACAACAGTCTCCAACCTCTGCTCTCTGTACAGTCTTTCTGCACCTCAGTCTCCAACCTCTGCTCTTTGCAAAAGTCCTTCTGCACCCCATTCTCAAACCTCTGCTCTTTGAAACAGTCCTTCTGAACAACAGTCTCCAACATCTACTCTCTGCAACAGTCCTTCGGTAACCTATTCTCAAAACTGTGCTCTCTGCAACAGTTCTTCTGCACCTCAGTCTCCAAACTCCGCTCTCTCTAAGATCCTTCTGAAACCCAGTCTCAAAATTCTGCTCTCTGTAACAGTCCTTCTGCAAAACAGTCTCAAAACTCTACTCTCTGTAACAGGTATTCTGCAAGCCAGTTTCCAACCTCTGCTCTCTGTAGCGGTCCTTCTGCACCCCAGTCTACAACGTCTGCTCTCTGCAACAGTCCTTCTGCACCTTAGTCTGAAAAATCTGCTCTCTGCATCAATCCTTTGCACCTCAATCTCCAAACTCTGCTCTATGTAAGATCCTTCTGCAACACGGTCTTTAAAATCTCCTCCCTGTAACACTCCTTCTGCACCTCAGTCTCCAACCTCTGCTCTCTGTAACAGTCCTTCTACATCTCAGTCTGAAACCTCTGCTCTCTGCACGATCCTTCTGACCCTAGTCTTCAACCACTGCTCTCTGTAACAGTCCTTCTGCACCTCAGTCTCCAAACTCTGCTCTCTGGAAGATCCTTCTGCTACCCAGTCTCCTAACTCTGCTCTCTATAACAGTAATTCTGCACCCCATTCTTCAAACTCTGCTCTTTTTAACAGGCCTTCTGCATCCCAGTCTCAAAACTATTCTCTCTGCAACGATCATTCTACACCCCTGTCTCCAAATTCTGCTCTCTGCAACAGTCCTTCTGCACCCTAGTCTCCAAACTCTACTCTCTTTAAGATCCTTCTGCACGCCAGTTTTCAACCTCTACTCTATGTAACAGTCATTCTGAACACAAGTCTAAAAAATCTGCTCTTTGTAACAGTCCTTCTGCACACCAGTCCCAACCTCTGTTTTCTGTAACAGTCCTGGTGTACCGCAGCCTCCAAACTCTGCTCTTTTTATCAGTCCTTCTTCACCCCAGTCTCCAACCTCTGCTTTCTATAACAGTCCTTCTGCACCTCATCTCCAACCTCTGCTCTCTGCAAAGCTCCATCTACACCCCAGTCTCCAACCTCTGCTCTCTGTAAGAAAATTCTTCACCCCAGTCTCCAAAATCTGCTCTCTGTAACAATCATTCTGCACCACAGTCTCAATACTGTGCTGACTTTAACAGTCTTTCTGCACCTTAGTCTGCAACCTCTGCTCTCTGCAATAGTCCTACTGCACCCCAGTTTCCAACCTGTGCTCTCTGCAATAATAATTCTGCAACCCAGTCTCCAACATCTGCTCTCTACAACAGTCCTTCTCCACCACAGTCTCCAAACTCTGCTCTTTGCAACAGTCTTTCTGCACCCCAGTCTCCATCCTCTGCTTTCTGTATCAGTCCTTCTACACCCAATTATCCAACCTCTGCTCTCTGTAACAGCCCTTCTGCACCCCAGTCTCCATCCTCTGGTCTCTGCAACAGTCCTTCTGCAACCCAGTCTCTGAACACTGCACTCTGAAACATTCCTTCTCCACCCCAGTCTCCAAACTCTGCTCTCTGTAACAGTCCTTCTGCACATCAGTATCCAAACTCTGCTCTCTGTAAGGGTCCTTCTGCACCCAATTCTCCAACTTCTGTTTTTTATATCAGTCCTTCTGCACCACAGTCTCCAAACTCTGCTCTCTGTATCAGTGATTCTGCACCTCACTCTGCCACCTCTGCTCTCTGCAAGAGTCCTTCTGCACACCAGTCTTAAACCTCTGCTCGCTGCAACAATCCTTCTGCAACCCAGTATCCAAAATCTGCTCTCTGCAACAGTCCTTTACCACGCCAGTCTTTAACCATTTATCTCTGTAACCATCCTTCTGTACAGCAATCTTTAACCTCTGCTCTCTGAAACGGTTCTTGTGCACCCAGTCTTCAAATTCTGCTTTCTTCATCAGTCTTTCTGCACACCGTCTCTAAACTCTGCTCTCTGTAACAGTCCTTCTGAACCTCAGACTTTAAACTCTGCTCTCTGCAACAGTCCTACTGCGCCTCAATCGCCTACCTCTGCTCTCTGCAACAGTGCTTCTGCACCTCAGTGTCCAAACTCTGCTCTCTGTATAATCCTTCTGAAACCCAGTCTCCAACCTCTGCTATTTGCAATGATCTGCACCCCAGTCTCCAAACTCTGTTCTCTACAACAATTATTCTACACCTGAGTCTCCAACTTCTGCTCTCTGTAACAGTCCTTCTGTACCACAGTCTGAATCTCTGTTCTCTGTAAGGGTCCTTCTGCACCCCAATCTTCAACCGTGGTTTCGGTATCAGTCCATCAGCACCACATTATCATAACTCTGCTCTCTGTAACAGTCCTTTTGCACCTCAGTCTGCTACATCTGCTCATCTGCACACCAGTCTACTATCTCTGCTCTCTGCAACAGTCCTTCTGCACCCCAGTCTCTAACATCTTCTCTCTGCAACAGTTGTACCCGACCTCAGTCTCAAACCTCTGCTTTCTGCAAAAGTTCTTTTGCACCCCAGTCATCAAGCTCTGCTTTCTGTATCAGTCCTTCTGCACCCCAGTCTCCAACTTCTGCTATCTGTAACACTCCTTATGCACCTCAGTCTCCAACCTCTACTCTCTGCAGCAGTCCTTCTCCATCCTAGTCTAAAACCTTCGCTCTCTGTAACTGGGCTTCTGCACCCCAGTCTCCAACCTCTGCTCTCTGTAACAGTCCTTCTGTACCGCAGTCTCCAAACTCTGGTCTCTGTAAGTGGCTTTCTGTACTTCAGTCTTCAACCTCTGCTCTCTGAAACACTCCTTCTGCACCCCAGTCTCCAAAATTTGCTCTCTGCAACAGTTTTTCTGCACATCAGTCTCCAACATGTTCTCTCTGTAAATGTCCTACTGCACCCCCGTCTTCAACCTCTGCTCTCTGTAAAAGTCCTTCTGCATTACAGTCTCCAAAATCTGCTCTCTTTAACGATCCTTCTACACCCCAGTCTCCAAACTCCACTCTCTGCAACGATGCTTCGGCACCCCAGTCTCCAATGCCTGCTCTCTGTAAAAGTCCTTCTGCACCCCAGTCTCCAAAGTCTCGTCTCTCTAACAGTCCTTCTGCACCTCAGTCTCCAACCTGCTCTATGCAACAGTCTTTCTGCACCCAAGTCTCCAACATCTGATCTCTGCAACAGTCCTTCTACACCCCAGTCTACAACTTCTGGTCTCTGCAACAGTCATTCTACACCCCAGTCTCCATACTCTGCTCGCCCCCAACGATCCTCCTGCAACCCAGTTCCAACCTCTGTTCTCTACAAAAGTTCTTCTGCACCCCAGTCTCCAACCTCTGCTCTCTGTAACAGTCCTTTCTGTATCAGTCGCTTTCCACCAATGTCTCAAAACTCTGCCCGCTGTAACAGTCCTTCTTCAACTCAGTCTGCAAACTCTGCTCTCTGCAACAGTCCTTCTGCACCTCAGTCTCCAAGCTCTGCTCTCTGTAAGGGTCTTTCTGCACCTGAGTATCAAACCTCTGCTTTCTGTATCAGTCCTTCTGCACCCCAGTCTCCAACCTCTGCTCTCTGTAACAATCCTTCTGCACCTCAGTCTCTAACCTCTGCTCTCTGCAACCTCCATCTGAACCTCAGTCTCCAAACTCTTCTCTCTGTAACAGTCCTTGTGAACCCAAGTCTCCAACCTCTGCTCTCTTAAACAGTCCTTTGGCACCCCCAGTCTCCACCCTCCGGTCTCTGGAACGATCCTTTTTCACCCAAGTCTCCAACCTCTGTTCTCTTCAACAGTCCTTCTAAACATCATTCTGAAAACTCTGCTCTCCGCAACGATCTTTTTGGACCACAGTCTCCAATCTCTGCACTCCGTAACAGTCCTTTGGCACCTCAATCAACAACCTCTGCTCTCTGTAAAATCCCTCTGCCACCCAGTCTCCAAACTCTGCTCTATGTTACAGGCCTTCTGCACCCCAATCTCCAAGCTCTGCTCTCTGTAACAGGCCTCCTGCACCTCAGTCTCCAACCTCTTCTCTCTGCAACGATCCTTCTGAACCACAGTCTCCAACCTCTGCTCTCTGCAACAGTCCTATTGCACCGCAGTCTAAAAACTCTGCTCTCTGTTATATCCTTCTGCACACCTGTCTCCAAACTCTGCTCTCTTTAACAGTCCTTCTATTCCGCAGTCTCCAACCTCTATACTCTGTAACGGTCCTTCTGCACCCCAGTCTCCAAACTCCGCTTTCTGTATCCGTCGTTCTGCAACCCAGGCTTCTAACTCTGCTCTCTGTAACAGTCTTTCTGCACCCCAGTCTCCAACCTCTGCTCTCTGTAACAGTCCTTCTGCACCCCAGTTTCCAACCTCTGCTCTCTGCAACAGTCCTTCTGCACCCCAGTCTCCAACATCTGCTCTCTGCAACAGTCCTTCTGCACCTCAGTCTCCAAACTTTGCTCTCTGTAAAATCTTTCTGCACCCTAGTCTCTAACGTCTGCTCTCTGCAACAATCCTTCGGCACTCCAGTCTCCAACGTCTACTCACTGCAATGGTCCCTCTGCACCCCAGTCTCCAACCTTGTTCTCTACATCAGTTCTTCTGTACCGCAGTCTTCAACATCTGTTCTCTATAAGGTTCCTTCTGCACCCTATTCTCCAACCTCTGCTTTCTGTATCAGTCCTTCTGCACCACAGTCTCCAAACTCTGCTCTCTTTAACAGTGCTTCTGCACCTCACTCTGCAACCTCTGCTCTCTGCAACAGTCTGTCTGCACCCCAGTCTCCAAAATCTTCTCTCTACAACAGTCTTTTTCCACCCCAGTCTCCAAACTCTGCTCTCTGTAACCGTTTTTCTGTACATCAGTCTCAAACCTCTGCTCTCTGTAACGGTTTTTCTGCACCCAAGTCTCCAAACTCTGGTTTCTGTATCAGTCCTTCTGCACCCCGGACTCTAAACTCTGCTCTCTTTAACAGTCCTTCTGCACCTCAGACTCCAAACTCTGATTTCTTCAACAGTCCTACTGTGCCCCAATCTCCAACCTCTGCTCTTAGCAACAGTCCTTCTGCACCTCAGTGTTCAAACCCTGCTCTCTGTATTATTCTTCTGAAACCTATTCTCCAACCTCTGCTATCTGCAATGGTCCATCTGCACCCCACGCTCCAAACTCTGTTCTCTACAACAGTTATTCTGCACCCCAGTCTCCAAACTCTGATCCCTGAAACACTACTCCTGTACCGCAGTAACCAACCTCTGTTCTCTGTAAGGGTCCTTCTGCACCCAGGTCTCTAAAATCTGCTCTCTGCAAGAGACCTTCTGCACCCCAGTCTCCAACCTCTGCTCTCTGCAACATTTCTACTTCACCCCAGTCTCAAAACTGTGCTCTTTGTAACTGTCCTTCTGCACCCCACTCTCCAACCTCTGCTCTCTGTAACAGTCCTTCTGTACTGCAGTCTCCGAACTCTGCTCTCTGTAACTGTCCTCTTGCACCCCAGACTCTAACCTCTGCTTTCTGTATCAATCCTTCTGCACTCAAGTCTCCAGACTCTGCTCTCTGTAACAGTCCTTATGAAACTCTGTCTTCAAATTCTGCTCTCTCCACCAGTCCTTCTGCACCCCAATCTACAACTTCTGCTCTCTGTAACAGTCCTTCTACACCCAAGTCTCCAACCTCTGCTCTTCAACAGTCCTTCTGTACCTCTGTCTCCAAACTCTGCTCTCTACATTGGTTTTTCTGCACCTTAGTCTCCAAACTCTACTCTCTGTAAAAGTCTTTCTGTACCTCAGTCTCCAAACTCTGCTGTCTATAAGATCTTTCTGCAACCTAATCCCCAAACTATGCTCTCTGTAACAGTCCTAATGCACCCCTTCTTCAAATTCTGCAATCTGTAACAGGCGTTCTGCACCCCAGTCTACAATCTCTGCTCTCTGGAATGATCATTCTGCACCCAAGTCTCCAACCTCTTCTCTCTGCAACAGTCTTTCTACACCCCAGTCTCGAACATCAGCTTTCTGCAATAGTCCTTCTGCACCTCAGTCTGAAGACTCTGCTCTCTGCAACGATCCTTCTGCACCCCAGTTTCCAAACTCTGTTCCATGTAACACTCCTTCTTAATGTCAGTCTTAAACCTCTGCTCTCTGTAAGATCCTTATACTACCCAGTCTCCAAACTATGCTCACTGTAACAGTCCTTGTGCACCCCAGTCTCCAACCTTTTCTCTCTTTAACAGGCCTTCTACACCCAAATCTCCAACCTCTGCAATGTGCAACGGTCCTTCTGCTCCCAAGTCTCCAAACTCTGTTCTCCGAAACAGTTCTTCTGTACCACAGTCTTCAACCTCTGTTCTCTGTAAGGGTCCTTCTTCACCCCAGTCTCCACCCTCTCCTTTCTGTATCAGTCGTTCTGCACTACAGCCTCCAAACTCTGCTCTCACTTACAGTCTTTCTGCACCTCACTTTGCAACCTCTTGTCTCTGCAACAGCCATTCTGCACCCTAGTCTTCAACCTTGCTCTCTGCAACACTCCTTCTGCAACCCAATCTCCAAAATCTTCTCTCTGCAACAGACCTTCTGTACTGCAGTCTCAAACCTCTGCTCCCTGTAATGGTCCTTCTGCACCCCAGTCTCTAAACTCTGCTTTCTGTATCAGTTTTTCTGAACCCCAGTCTCCAAATTTTGCTCTCTGTAACATTCTTCTGCACCTCAGACTCCAATCTCTGCTCTCTGTAAGATACTTTGAAACCCAGTCTCCAAACTCTGCTTCCTGCAATTGTCCTTCTGCTCCCCAGTCCCCAACCTCTGTTCTCTACAACAGTTATTCTGCACCCCAGTCTCCAACCTCTACTCTCTGTAACGGTACTTATGCACCGCAGTCTCCAACCTCTACTTTCTGTATCAGTCCTTCTGCAATCAAGTCTCTAACCTCTGCTCTCTGTAACAGTCCTTCTGCACCTCAGTCTCCAAATTTTTCTCTCTGCAAAAGTCTTTCTCCACCCCAGTCTCCAACATCTGCTCTCTGCAACAGTCTCTGCACCCCAATCTCAAACCTCTCCTCCTTGCAACAGTTCTTCTGCACCCCAGTTTCCAACCTCCTCTCTGCAACAGTCCTTCTGCACCCAAGTCTCCAACATCTGATCTCTCCAAAAGTACTTCTCCACCCTAGTCTCCAACCTGTACTCTTTTTAACAGTCCTTCTGTACTGCAGTTTCCAAACTCTTCTCACTGTAATGGTCCTTCTGCAACCCAGTTTCCAAACTCTGCTTTCTGTATGAGTCCTTCTGCACCCCAGGCTTCAACGTCTGCTCTCTGTAACAGTCCTTCTGCACCTCAGTGTCCAACATCTGCTCTCTACAACATTCCTTTCCACCCCAGTATCCAACATCTGCTCTTTGCAAAAGTCCTTCTTCACCCCAGTCTCCACACTCTGCTTTCTGTATCAGTTCTTCTGCACCCTAGTTTCAAACCTCTGCTCTCTGTAACAGTCCTTCTGCACCTCAGACTCCATCCTCTGCTCTCTTCAACAGTCCTTCTGCACCCCAGTCTCAGACTTCTGCTCTCTGCAACAGTCCTTCTAAACCCAAGTCTCAAACCTCTACTCTCTGCAATGATCCTTCTGCACCCAAGTCTCCAACGTCTGCTCTCTGCATCAGTCCTTCTGCACCACAGTCTAAAACCTCTGGTCTCTGAAGATTCTTCTGTAACCCAGTTTCGAAACTCTACTCTCTGTGACATTCCTTCTGCACCCCAGTCTTCAACCTCTACTCTCTGTAACAGTCCTTCTGTACCACATCCTCCAAACTCTACTCTCTGCAACTGTCCTTCTGCACCTCAGGGTCCAAACTCTGCTCTCTGCAAAAGTCCTTGTGCACCCCAGTCTCCAAACTCTGCTCTCTGCAACATTTCTTCTTCACCCCAGTCTCAAAACTGTGCTCTCTGTAACTGTCCTTCTGCACACCACTCTCCAACGTCTGCTCTGTGTAACAGTCCTTCTGTACTTCAGTCTCCAAACTCTGCTCTCTGTAACTGTCCTCTTGCACCCCAGACTCCAAACTCTGATTTCTGTATCAGTCCTTCTGCAATCAAGACTCCAACCTCGGCTCTCTGTAACAGCACTTTTGAACTTCAGTCTTGAAATTCTGCTCTGTGCAACAGTCTTTCTGCACCCCAATCTACAACCTCTGCTCTCTGAAACATTCCTTCTACACCCAAGTCTCCAACCTCTGCTCTTCAACAGTCTTTCTGAACCTCAGTCTCCAAACTCTGCTCTCTGCATTGGTCTTTCTGCACCTCAGTCTCCAACCTCTACTCTCTGTAACAGTCCTTTTGCACCTCAGTCTCCAATATCTGCTGTCTATAATATCCTTCTGCAACCCAATCCCCAAACTCTGCTCTCTGTAACAGTCCTACTGCACCCTTTGTTCAAATTCTACTCTCTGTAACAGGCCTTCTGCACCCCAGTCTACAACTTCTGCTCTCTGGTACGATCCTTTTGCACCCAAGTGTCCAAACTCTCCTCTCTGCAACAGTCTTTCTGAACCCCAGTCTCCAACATCAGCTGTCTGCAATAGTCCTTCTGCATCTCAGTCTGAAGACTCTGCTCTCTGCAAAGATCCTTCTGCACCCCAGTCTCCAAACTCTGTTCTATGTAACACTCCTTCTACACGTCATTCTCCAACCTCTGCTCTCTGTAAGATCCTTCTACTACCCAGTCTCAAAACTCTGCTTCCTGTAACAGTCCTTATGCACCCCAGTCTCCAACCTTTTCTCTCTTTAACAGGCCTTCTGCACCTAAGTCTTCTAATTCTGCTCTCTGCAACAGTCCTTCTGCAACCCAGTCTCCAAACTCTGCTCTGTGCAAGGATCCTTCTAAACCACAGACTCCAACGTCTTCTATCTGCAACAATCCTTCTGCACCCCAGGGTCCAACATCCAATTTCTGTATCAGTCTTGCACCCCAGTCTCCAAAATATGCTCTCTGTAACAGTCCTTCTGCACCTCAGTCTCCAACCTCTGCTCTCTGCATCGATCCTTCTAAACCACAGACTCCAACCTCTTCTTTCTGCAACGATCCTTCTGCACCCAAGTCTCCAAACTCTGCTCTCTGAAACAGTGCTTCTGTACCCCAGTCCCCAAACTCAGCTCTCTGAAAGATCCTTCTGCACCCAAGTCTCCAAACTCTATTCTCTGTAACAATCCTTCTGCACCCCAGTCTCCAACCTATGCTCTCTGTAACACTCCTTCTGCACGTCATTCTCCAAACTCTGCTGTCTGTACTATCCTTCTACTACCCAGTTTCCAAACTCTGCTTCCTGTAACAGTCCTTATGCAACCCAGTCTCCAACCTTTTCTCTCTTTAACATGCCTTCTGCATCCAAATCTCCAACATCTACTCTGTGCAACGGTCCTTCTCTACCCCAGTCTCCAAACTCTGTTCTTTGCAACAGTCCTTCTGCAGCCCAGTCTCCAAACTCTCCTCCCTGTAGCAGCCCTTCTGCACCTCAGTCGCCAACCTATGTTCTCTGCAACAGTCCTTCTGCACCCCAGTCTCTAACCTCTGCCCTCTGTAACAGTTCTTCTCCACCACAATCCCCAATCTCTGCTCTCTGTAATGGTCCTTCTGCACCCCAGTCTCCAAACTCTGCTTTCTGTATCATTTCTTCTGCACCTCAGTCTCCAAACTCTGCTCTCTGTAACAGTCCTTCTGCACCTCAGTCTTCAACCACTGCTCGCTGTAATTGTCCTTCTGCACCTCAGTATCCAACCTCTACTCTCTGTAACAGTCCTTCTGCATCTCAGTCTCCAACCTCTACTCTCTGTAAGATACTTTACAAACCAATCTCCAAAATCTTCTCTCTGTAACAGTCCTTCTGCACCCCTTCTTCAAAATCTGCTCTCTGTAACAGGATTTCTGCACCCCAGTCCCAACATCTCCTCTCTGAAACAATTCTTCTGCACACAAGTCTCCAACCTCTGCTCTCTGCAAAAGCCCTTCTTCACCCCAGTTTTCAACATCTGCTCTCTGAATTTGTCCTTCTGCACCTCAGTCTGAAAACTCTGCTATCTTTCATGATCTTTCTGCAAACCCAGTCTTCAACCTCTGTTCTCTGCAACAGTCCTTCTGCATCCCAGTCTCCAACCTCTGCTCTCTGTAACAGTCCTTCTGCACCTAAGTCTCCAAATTCTGCTCTCTGCAACAGTCCTTCTGCAACCCAGTCTCCAACCTCTGCTGTCTGCAACAATCCTTCTGCACCCCAGGCTCCAACATCTGATTTCTGTATCAGTCTTGCACCCCAGTCTCCAAAATTCTCTCTCTGTAACAGTCCTTCTGCACCTCAGTCTCCAACCTCTGCTCTCTGCAACGATTTTTCTAAACCATAGACTCCAACGTCTTCTCTCTGCAACGATCCTTCTGCACCCAAGTCTCCAATCTCTGCTCTCTGCAACAGTGCTTCTGTACCCCAGTTCATAGAACTCAGCTCTCTGAAAGATCCTTCTGCACCCAAGTATCCAAACTCTACTCTCTGTAACAGTCCTTCTGCACCCCAGTCTCCAATTTATGCTCTCAGTAATACTCCTTCTGCACCCCAGTCTCCAACCTATGCTCTCGGTAACACTCCTTCTGCACGTCATTCTTCAACCTCTATTCACTGTAAGATCCTTCTACTACCCAGTCTCCAAATCTGCTTCCTGTAACAGTCCTTGTGCACCCCAGTCTCTAACCTTTTATCTCTTTAACAGGCCTTCTGCATCCAAAGCTCCAACATCTACTCTGTGCAACGGTCCTTCTGTAACCCAGTCTCAAAACTCTGTTCTTTTCAACAGTCTTTCTGCATCCGAGTCTGCAAACTCTGCTCCCTGTAGCAGCCGTTCTGCACCTCAGTCGCCAACCTCTGTTCTCTGCAACAGTCCTTCTGCACCTTAGTCTCTAACCTCTGCTCTCTGTAACAGTTCTTCTGCACCACAATCCCCAAACTCTGCTCTCTGTAGTGGTTTTTCTGCACCCCAGTCTCCAAACTCTGCTCTCTGTATCAGTCCTTTTGCACCTCAGTCTCCAACCTCTGCTCTCTGTAACAGTCCTTCTGCACCTCAGTCTTCAACTTCTGCTCTCTGCAATTGTCCTTCTGCACCTCAGTATCCAACGTCTACTCTCTGTAACAGTCCTTCTGCATATCAGTCTCCAAACTCAACTATCTGTAAGATACTTTTTCAAACCAATCTCCAAAATCTGCTCTCTGTAATAGTCCTTCAGCACCACTTCTCCAAACTCTGCTCTCTGTAACACTTTCTGCACCAAAGTCTCCAACATCTCCTCTCTGAACAGTCCTTCTGCACACAAGTCTCCAACCTCTGCTCTCTGCAAAAGCCCTTCTGCACCCCAGTCTTCAACATCTGCTCTCTGAATTTTTCCTTCTACACCTCATTCTGGAAACTCTGCTATCTGTCACGATCCTTCTGCAAACCCAGTCTCCAACCTCTGCTCCCTGTAACAGTCCTTCTGCACCTAAGTCTCCAAATTCTGCTCTCTGCAACAGTCCTTCTGCAACCCAGTCTCCAACCTCTTCTGTCTGCAACAATCCTTCTGCACCCCAGGCTCCAAAATCTGATTTCTGTATCAGTCTTGCACCCCAGTCTCCAAAATCTGCTCTCTGTAACAGTCCTTCTGCACCTCAGTTTCCAACCTCTGCTCTCTGCAACGATTCTTCTAAACCACAGACTCCAACCTATTCTCTCTGCAATGATTCTTCTTCACCCAAGTCTCCAATCTCTGCTCTCTGCAACAGTGCTTCTGAACCCCAGTCCCCAACCTCAGTTCTCTGAAAAATCCTTCTGCACCCAAGTCTCCAAACTCTACTCTCTGTAACAGTCGTTCTGCACCCCAGTCTCCAACCAATGCTCTCTGTAACACTCCTTCTGCACATCATTCTCCAACCTCTGCTCTCTGTAATATCCTTCTACTACCCAGTCTCCAAACTCTGCTTTCTGTAACAGTCCTTATGCACCCCAGTATCCAAACTTTTTTCTCTTTAACAGGCCTTCTGCATCCAAATCTCCAACATCTGATCTGTGCAACGGTCCTTCTGTAACCCAGTCTCCAAACTCTGTTCTTTCCAACAGTCATTCTGCATCTCAGTCTCCAAACTCTGTTCTTTCCAACAGTCCTTCTGCATCCGAGTCTCTAAACTCTGCTCCCTGTAGCAGCCGTTCTGCATCTCAGTCGCCAACCTCTGTTCTCTCCAACAGTCTTTCTGCACCCGAGTCTCTAACCTCTGCTCTCTGTAACAGTTCTTCTGCACCGCAGTCCCCAAACTCTGCTCTCTGTAATGGTCCTTCTGCACCGCAGTCTCCAAACTCTGCTTTCTGTAACAGTCATTCTGCACCTCAGTCTTCAACTTCTGCTCTCTGCAATTGTCCTTCTGCACCTCAGTATCCAACGTCTACTCTCTGTAACAGTCCTTCTGCATATCAGTCTCCAACCTCTACTCTCTGTAAGATATTTTTTAAACCCATCTCAAAAATCTGCTCTCTGTAACAGTCTTTCTGCACCCCTTCTCCAAACTCTGCTCTCTGTAACAGGCGTTCTGCACCCCAGTCTCCAACATCTCCTCTCTGAAACAGTTTTTCTGTACACAAGTCTCTAACCTCTGCTCTCTGCAACAGCCCTTCTGCACCCCAGTCTCCAACATCTGCTCTCTGCATTTTTCCTTCTGCACCTCAGTCTGAAAACTCTGCTCTCTTCCACGATTCTTCTGCACCCCAGTCTTCAACCTCTGTTCTCTGAAACAGTCCTTCTGCATCCTAGTCTCCAACCTCTTCTCTCTGTAACAGTCCTTCTGCACCTAAGTCTCCAAATTCTGCTCTCTGCAACAGTCCTTCTGCAACCCAGTCTCCAACCTCTTCTGTCTGCAACAATCATTCTGCACCTCTGGCTCCAACATCTGATTTTTGTATCAGTCTTGCACCCCAGTCTCCAAAATCTGCTCTATGTAACAGTCCTTCTGCACCTCAGTCTCCAACCTCTGCTCTCTGCAATGATCTTTCTAAACCACAGACTCCAACCTCTTCTCTCTGCAACAATCCTTCTGCAACCCAGTCTCCAAATTCTGCTCTCTGGAAGATCATTCTGTACCCCAGTCTCCAACCTCTGCTCTCTGCAATGGTCCCTCTTCACCATAGTCTCCAACCGTGTTTTCAAAAACACTTCTGTACAGCAGTCTTCAACCTCTGTTCTCCGTATGGGTCCATCTTCACCCCAGTTTCCAACCTCTGCTTTCTGTATCAGTCCTTCTGCACCACAGTATCCAAACTCTGCTCTCTGTAACAGTCTTTCTGCAACTCACTCTGCAATCTCTGCTCTCTGCAACAGTTCTTCTCCACCCCAGTCTCTAACCTCTGCTCTTTGTAACAGTCCTTCTGTACTGTAGTCTTAAAGCACTGCTCTCTGCAATGGTTCATCTGCACCTGAGTCTCCAACCGTGTTCTCAACAACAGTTCTTCTGTACCGCAGTCTTCAACCTCTGTTCTCTGTAAGGGTCCTTCTCCAACCCAGTCTCTAACCTTTGCTCTCTGTAACGGTCCTTCTGCACCCGAGTCTCCAAACTCTGCGTTATGTGTCATTCATTCTGCACCCCAGACTCCAACCTCTGCAATCTGTAACAGTCCTTCTGTTCTGAAGTCTCCAAACTCTGTTCTCTGTAAGGTTCCTTCTTCACCACATTCTCCAAACTCTGTTTTCTGTATCAGTCCTTTTGCACCACATTCTCGAAACTCTGCTGTCTGTATCAGGCTTTCTGCACCTCAGTCTGCAACCTCTGCTCTCTGCAATAGTCCATATGCACCCCAGTCTCTAATTTCTGCTCTCTGCAACATTCCTTCTGCACCTAAGTCTCCAATATCTGATGTGAGCAATAGACCTTCTCCAACCCAGTTTCCAAACCCTGCTCCCTGCAACAGTCCTTCTACACCTCAGTCTTCAACCTCTGCTTTCTGCATCAGTCCTTCTGCATCAGAGTCTCCAAATTCTGCTCTCTGTAACACTCCTTCTGCACCTTACTCTGCAACTTCTGCTCTCTGCAACAATCCCTCTGAACCCCAGTCTTTAACCTCTGCTCTCTGTTACAGTTCTTCTGTACTGCAGTCTCCAACCTCTGCTTTCTGTAACAGTCTTTCTACACCAGAGTCTCCAAACTCTGCGTTATGTGTCAGTAATTCTGCACCCCAGTCTCCAACCTCTGCTCTCTGTAAATGTCCTTCTGCACATCAGAATCCAACCTCTGTTCTCTGCAAAAGTACTTCTGTGCCCCAATCTCCAACCTCTGCTCCCTGCAACAGTCCTTCTGCACCTCAGTGTCCAAACTCTGCTCTTTGTAGGATCCTTCTGAAACCCAGTCTCCAACCTCTGCTTTCTGCAATGGTCTTTCTGCACCTCAGACTCCAACATCTGTTCTCCGCAGCAGTCCTTCTACACACCTGTCTCTATATTCTGCTCGCACCAACGATCCTTATGCAGCCCAGTCTCCATCCTCTGCTCTCTGCAACGATCCTCCTGCACCCTAGTCTCAAACCTCTGCTCTCTGCAACAGTCTTTCTGAACCCCAGTCTCCAAAATCTGCTCTCTGCAACAGTTCTTCTGTACCTTAGTCTGAAAAATCTGCTCTCTGCAATAATCCTTCTGCACCCCAGTCTTCAAACTCTGCTCTCTTTTACAGTCCTTCTGTATCTCAGTTTCCAAACTGCTTTATGTAACAGTCCTTCTGCACCCAAGTCTCTAACATCTGCTCTCTGAAATAGTCCTTCTACACCCCAGTCTCCAAACTCTGCTCTCTGGAACAGTCCTTCTACACCCCAGTCTCTATACTCTGCTCGCCCCAACGATCCTTCAGCACTCCAGTGTCCAACCTCTGGTCTCTACATCAGTTCTTTTGCACCCCAGTCTCCAACCTCTGCTCTCTGTAACCGTCCTTCTCTACCGCAGTCTCCAACTGCTGTTCTCCGTAAGGGTCCTTATGCACCCCAGTATTCAACCTCTGTTTCCTGTATCTGTCGTTTTGCACCACAGTTTCAAAACACTTCCCTCTGTAACAGTCTTTCTGCAAGTCAGTCTGCAAACTCTGCTCTCTGCAACAGTCCTATTGCACCCCAGTCTCCATCCTCTGCTTCCTGCAACAGTCCTTTTGCACCCCAGTCTCCAACCTCTGCTCTCTATAACAGTCCTTCTGTACTGCATTCTCCAACATCTGCTCTCTGTAATGGTACTTCTACAACCGAGTCTCCAACCTCTGCTTTCTGTATCAGTCCTTCTGCACCCCAGTCTCCAACCTGTGCTCTGTGTAACTGTCCCTCTGCACCTTAGTCTCCAACCTTTGCTCTCTGCTACAGTCCTTTAGACCACAGTCTCCAACCTCTGCTCTCTCTAACAAGCTTTATGCACCTTTGTGTACAACCTCTGCTCTCTGCAATGGTCCTTCTGCACCTGCGTCTCAAACCTCTACTCTCTGTTACAGTGCTTCTACACCTCAGTCTCCAACCTCTGCTCTAAGTAAGATCCTTCTGCAACCCAGTCTCCACACTCTTCTCTCTGTAAAAGACCTTCTGCACAACAGTTTCCAAACTCTGCTCTCTGTATCACTCGTTCTGCACTCCAGTCTCCAACCTCTGCTCTCTGCAACGATCCCTCTGCACACCAGTCTCCAACCTTTGCTAGCTGCAACAGTCCTTTGCACCCCAATCTCCAAAATCTGCTTTATGCAACAATTCTTCTGTACCTCAGTCTGAAAACTCTGCTCTCTGCCATTATCCTTCTGCAGCTGAGTCTCCAACCTCTGCTCTCTGTAACAGTTCTTCTGTACCTCAGTCTCCAACTTCTGCTCTGTATCAGATCTGCACCCCTGTCTCCCCAATATACTCTCTGTAACAGTCCTTCTTCACCTCAGTCTTCAACCTCTGCTCTGTGTAACAGTCCTTCTGCATCCCAGTGTCCAACCTCTGCTCTTTGCAATGATCTTTCTGCATCCCAGTCTCCAGCATCTGCTCTCTGCAACAGTCCTTTTGCACCCAAGTCTCCAACATCTGATCTCTGCAACAGTCCTTCTGCACCTCAGTCCAGAAACTCTGCTGTCTCCAACGATCCTTCTGCACCCCAGTCTCCGAACTCTGCTCTCTGTAACAGTCCTTCTGCACCTCAGTCTCCAAACTCTGCTCTATGTAAGATATTTCTGCAACCCAATTTCCAAACTATGCTCTCTCTAACAGCCCTTCTGCACCCCAGTCTCCAACATCTGCTCTCTGCAAAAGTCCTTCTGCACCTCAGTCTGAAAATTTTGCTTTCTGCAACAATACTTCTGTAACCCAGACTTCGACATCTGCTCTCTGTAACAGTCCTTATGCAGAAACCTGTGGTTTCTGCAAAAGTGCTTCTGCACCTCAGTCGTAAAATGCTGTTCTCTTCTACGATCCTTTTGCACCTCAGTCTCCAACCTTTCCTCTCTGAAACGATCTTTCTGCACCCCAGTCTCCAAGGTCTCCTCTTCTCAACAGTCCTTCTGCACCTCAGTCTCCAAATTCTGCTCTTGGCAACAGTCCTTCTTCACCCATGTCTCCAGGCTCTGCTCTCTGCAACAATTCTTCTACACCCCAGTCTTCAACCTCTGCTCTGTGTAACAGTCCTTCTGCACCCCAGTCTTCAACCTCTGCTCTCTGTAGCAATCTTTCTGCACCCCAGTCTCCAAGCTCTCCTCTCTGTAACAGTCCTTCTACACCGTATTCTCAAACCTCTGCTCTCTGTTACAGTCTTTCTATAACACAGTTGCCAACCTCTGCTCTCTGGAACCGTCCCTCTGTACCCCAATTTCCAACCTCTACTTTCTGTAACAGTCCTTCTGCACCTCAGCCTCAAAACTCTGCTCTCTATAACAGTCCTTCTGCAACCCAGTCTCCAAACCTTTACTCACTGTAGCAGGCCTTATGCACCCCAGTCTCCAAACTCTGCTCTTTGAAACAGTCCTTCTGCATGCCAGTCTGCAACCTCTGCTCTCTATAACAATCCTTCTGCACCCGAGTCTCACACCTCTGCTTTCTGTATTATAATTCTTCACCTCAGTTTCCAACGTCTGCTCTGTGTTAGAATCCTTCCGCATCTCAGTCTCCAACCTCTGCTCTTTGAAACAGTCCTTCTTCACCCCACTCTCCAAACTCTTCTTTCTGCAGCATTCCTTCTGCACCCCACTCTCCTACCTGTGCTCTCTGTAACAGTCCTTCTGCACTGCAATCTCCCACATCTTCTCTCTGTAATGATCCTTCTGCATCCCAGTCTCCACCTCTGCTCTCTTCAGCGATTCTTCTGCAACTCAGTCTCAAACTTCTGCTCTCTTCAAGGATCTTTCTTCACCCCAGACTCCACCTCTGCTCTCTGTAACTGTTTTTGTGCACCTCAGTCTTCAACCTCTGCTCTCTGTAACAGTCCTTCTGCACCCCAGTCTCAAACGTCTCCTCTCCTTAACACTCCTTCTGCACCCCAGTCTCCAACCTCTGTTCTCTGTAAGGTCCGTCTGCACACCAGTTTCTAAACTCTGCATTCTGTAACATTCTTCTCCAACCCAGTCTACAACCTCTGCTTTCCTCAACGGTCCTGCTGCAACTCAGTCTACAACATCTGTTCTCTGCAACAGTCTTTCTACTTTCCAGTCTCAAACCTCTGCTCTCTGTAACAGTCCTTCTGTACCACAGTCTCCAACCTCTGCTACCTCTAACGATCCTTCTGTACCCCAGTCTCAAAACTCTGCTTTCTGTATAAGTCCTTTTGAACCACAGATTTCAACCTCTGCTTTCTGTAACAGTCCTTCTTCACCTTTGTCTCCAACCTCTGAACTCTGCAACCGTACTTCTGCACCCCATTATCTAACCTCTGCTCTCTGTAACAGTCCTTCTGCACCCCATTCTCTAACCTCTGCTCTCTGCAACAGTCCTTCTGTACTACAGTTTCCAACATCTGCTCTCTGTAACGGTTCTTCTGCACCCCAGTCTCAACCTCTGCTTTCTGTATCAGTAATTCTGCACCCCAGTCTCCAACATGTGCTCCCTGTAACAATTTTTCTGCAACTCAGTCTCCAACCACTGCTCTCTGTGAGTTATTCTGCACCCCAATCTCCAAACTGTGGTCTCAGCAACAGTTCTTCTGAACCCCAATGTCCAACATCTGCACTCTGAAACAGTTCTTCTATAAACCATTCTCCAACCTCTGTTCTCTATAACAGTTTTCCTGTATGGCAGTCTCTGAACTCTGCTCTCTGCAACGGTTCTTCTGCACCCTAGTCTCCAAACTCTGCTTTATGTATCAGTCCTTCTGAACACCAGTCTCCAACCTCTGCTCTCTGTAACAGTCCTTCTACACCGTATTCTCAAACCTCTGCTCTCTGTTACAGTCTTTCTATACCGCAGTCGCCAACCTCTGCTCTCTGGAACCGTCCCTCTGTACCCCAATTTCCAACCTCTGCTTTCTGTAACAGTCCTTCTGCACCTCAGCCTCAAAACTCTGCTCTCTATAACAGTCCTTCTGCAACCCAGTCTCCAACCTCTACTCTCTGTAGCAGGCCTCATGCACCCCGGTCTCCAAACTCTGCTCTTTGAAACAGTCCTTCTGCATGCCAGTCTGCAAACTCTGCTCTCTGTAATGGTCCTTCTGCACCCGAGTCTCACACCTCTGCTTTCTGTATCATTATTCTTCACCCCAGTGTCCAACGTCTGCTCTGTGTTAGAATCCTTCTGCATCTCAGTCTCCAACCTCTGCTCTCTGAAAGAGTCCTTCTGCACCCCAGTCTCCAAACTCTTCTTTCTGCAACATTCCTTCTGCACCCCACTCTCCTACCTGTGCTCTCTGTAAAAGTCCTTCTGCACCGCAATCTCCCATCTCTTCTCTCTGTAATGATCTTTCTGCATCCCAGTCTCCACCTCTGCTCTCTTCAACGATTCTTCTGCAACTCAGTCTCAAACTTCTGCTCTCTTCAAGGATCTTTCTGCATCCCAGACTCCACGTCTGCTCTCTGTAACTGTTATTCTGCACCTCAGTCTCCAAATTCTGCTCTGTTTAACAGTCCTTCTGCACCCAAGTCTCCAACACTTGCACCCTGCAACAGTCCTTCTTCACCCCATTCTCCCACCTCTGCTATCTGCAACAGTCCTTCTGCACCTCAGTCTCCAACCTCTTCTCTCTGTAACAATCCTTCTGTACCTCTGTCTCCACCTCTGCTCTCTGCAATGGTCGTTCTGCACCTCAGTCTCCAACCTCTGCTCTCTGTAAGATCCTTCTGCAACCCAGTCTCCAAACTCTGCCCTCTGTAACAGTCGTTCTGCATTTTTTCACCAAACTCTGCTCTCTATAACAGGCCTTCTGCACCGCAGTCTCCAACCTCTGTTCTCTGTAACAGTCCTTCTGCACCCCAGTCTCAAACCTCTGCTCTATGCAAAGATCCTTCTGCACCCCAGTCTCCAACCTCTGTAATCTCCAACAGTCCTTCTGCACCTCAGTCTGAAAACTAGGTTCTAGGCAATGATCCTTCTGCACCCCAGTCTCCAAACTCTGCTCCCTGTAACAGTCTTGTTCCACCTCTGTCTCAAACCTCTGCTCTCATTGAGATCCTTCTGCTACCCTGTCTCCAAACTCTACTCTCTGTAACAGTCCTTCTGCACCCCAGTCTCCAACCTCTGCTCTCTGTCACAGTCTTTCTAAACCCAAGTTTCCAAAATCTGCTTTCTGAAACAGTCCTTCTGCACCCCAGTATCCAAATTCTGTTCTCTGTAACAATCCTTCTGCACCTCAGTTCCCAAACTCTGACCTCAGCAATGGTCCTACAGCACCCCAGTCTCTAGCCTCTGCTCTCTGCAACTATCCTTCTGCACCCCAGTCTCCAACATCTGCTCTCTGCAACAGTCATTCTGTACAACAGTCTAAAAACTCTGATCTCGGCGAGGATCCTTGTGCACCACAGAATCTATACTCTGCTTTCTGTAACAGTCCTTATGCAACTCTGTAACAGTCTTTCTGAACCTCATTTTCCAACCTCTGTTCTCTGTAAGATTCTTCTACACCCCATTTCCAAACTCTACTCTCTGTAACATTCCTTCTCCACCCCAGTCTGCAACCTCTGCTCTCTGAAACGGTCCTTCTGCATGACAGTCTCCAACCTCTGGTCTCAGCAATAGTCCTTCTGCACCCAAGTATCCAAACTCTACACTGGGTATAATTTTTTCAGCACCTCAGTCTCCAACCTCTGCTTTATGTAAGATCTTTCTGCAACAAAGTCTCCAAACTCTGATTTCCATAAAAATCCTTCTTCACCCCAGTCTCCAACCTCTGCACTCTGTAAGAATCCTTCTGCACCTCAGTCTCCAACATCTGCTCTCTGCAACAGTCTTTCTGCACCCCATTCTCCAACCTCTGTTGTCTGCAAGAGTCCTTCAGCATGTCAGTCTGCAACCTCTGCTTTCTGCAAAAATCCTTCTGCACCCCAGTCTCCAACCATTGCTCTCGGTAACATTTCTTCTGCACCTCAGTCTCCAACATCTGCTCTATGTAAGATTTTTCTGCCACCCAGTCTCCAAACTCTGCTCTCTGTAACAGTCCTTCTGCACCCCAGTCTCCAACCTCTGCTCTGTGCAACAGTTCGTCTGCATCCCACTCTCTAACCTCTGCTCTCTGTAAGATCCTTCTGTACCCCAATCTCCAAACTCTGATCTCTGTTAAAGTCCTTCTTCACCCCAGTCTCCAACATCTGCTCCCTGCAACAATCGTTCTGCACCCCAGTCTCCACCTTCTGCTCTCTGCAACAGTTTTTCTGCACCCCAGTCTTTAACATCTACTCTCTGAAACAGTCCTTCTGCATCCCATTCTTCAACCTCTGCTTTCTATATCAGTCCTTCTGCACCTCAGTCTCCAAACTTTGCTCTCTGTAATAGTCCGTCTGTATCTTGGTCTTTAACATCTGCTCACTATTACAGTCCTTCTGCAGCCCAGTCTCCAAACTCTGCTCTCTGCAACAGTCCTTCTTCACTCCAGTCTTCAACCTCTGCTCTGTGTAACACTTCTTCTGCATCTTAGTCTCCAACATCTGCTCTCTGCAACCGTCCTTTTTCACCAAAGTCTCCAACCTCTGCTGTCTGCAACGATCTTTCTACTCACCAATCTTCAACCTCTGCTCTCGGTAACAATCCTTCTGCACCACAGTCTTCAAACTCTGCTCTACGTAATATTCTTCTGCAACCCACTCTCCAAACTCTGCTCTCTGTAACAGCCCTTCTGTACCAAATCTCCAACCTCTGCTCTCTGTATCAGTCCTTCTGCACCCCAGTCTCCAAAGTCTGCTCTCTGTAACAGTCTTTCTGTATCTCAGTCTCCTACCTCTGCTCTCTGCAACAGTTCCTCTGCACACCAGTCTCCAACATCTGCACTCTGAAACAGTTCTTCTCCTCTCCAGTCTCCAACCTCTGCTCTCTGTAACAGTCCTCCTGTATTGCAGTCTCCAAACTCTGCTCTATGTAATGTTCCTTCTGCACCTCAGTCTCCAACCTATGTTTTCTGTATCAGTCCTTGGGTACCGCAGTCTCCAAACTCTGCTATCTGCAACAGTCCTTCTGCACCTCCGTCTCCAAATTCTACTCTCTGCAAAAATCCTTCTACACCCAAGTCTCCAACACCTGCTCCCTAGAACAGTGCTTTTTCACCCCAGTTTCCAAACTCTGCTATCTGCAACAGTCCTTCTGCACCCTAGTCTCCAAACTCTGCTCTCTGTAACATTCCTTCTGCACCTTAGTCTTCGAATTCTGCTCTCTGCATTAGTCCTTCTGCACCCAAGTTTCCAACCTCTGGTCTCTGCAACAGTCCTTCTACACCCCAGTCTTCAACCTCTGCTCTATGTAACAGTCCTTCTGCACCCCAGTGTCCAAACTCTGCACTCTGCAATGATCCATCTGCATCCCAGTCTCCAACATCTGCTCTCTGCAACAGTCTTTCTACACCCAAGTCTCCAACATCTGCTCTCTGCAACAGTTCTTCTGCGCCTCAGTCTGGAAACTCTGCTTTCTACAATGATCCTTCTGCACCCCAGACTCCAACCAATGCGATCTGTAATAGTCCTTCTGAACCTCAGTCTCCAAACTCTGGTCTACATAAGATCCTTCTGCAACCCAATCTCCAAAGTCTGCTCTCTGTAACAGCACTTCTGCATCCCAGTCTCTAAAGTCTGTTCTCCACAACAATCCTTCTGGACCCCAGTCTCCAACCTCTTCTCTCTGTGACAGTTCTTCTGAATCTCAGTCTCCTATATCTGCTCTCTTCAACAGTCCTTCAGCACCCCAGTCTCCAAATTCTTGTCCCTGCAACAGTCCTTCTACATCCCAGTCTCCAACCTCTGCTATCTGCAAGAGTCTTTCTGCACTCCAGTCTCCAAACTCTGCTCTCTGTAACAATCCTTCTGCACCTCTGTCTCCACGTCTGCTTTCTGCAATGGTCCTTCTGCACCTCAGTTTCCAACCTGTACTCTCTGTAAGAGTCCTTCTGCACCTCAGTCTCCAACCTCTGCTTTTTGTAAGATCCTTCTGCAACCCAGTGTCCAAACTCTGCCCTCTGTAACACTCCTTCTGCCCCACGTCTCCCAACTCTCTTCTGCGTACCAGGCCTTCTGCACCCCAGTCTCCAACCTCTGCTCTCTGTAACAGGCCTCATGCACCCCAATCTTCAACCTCTGCTCTCTGTAACAGTCCTTCTGTACTGCAGTCTCCAACCTCTGCTCTCTGTTGCGGTCCTTCTGCACCCGAGTCTCCAAACTCTGCGTTATGTATGACTCATTCTTCACCCAAGTCTCCAAACTCTGCTCTCTGTAACAGTCCCTCTGCACCTCAGACTTTAACCTCTGTTCTCTGCAACAGTCCTTCTGCGCCCCAATCTTCAAACTCTTGTCTCTGCAACAGTCCTTCTGCACCTCAGTGTCCTAACTCTGATCTCTGTAAGATCTTTCTGAAACCCAGTCTCCAACCTCTGCTTTCTGCAACGGTGCTTCTGCACCCCATTTTCCAAACTCTGATCTCTACAACAGTTATTCTGCACCCCAGTCTCCAAACTCTGCTCTCTGTAACAGTCTTTCTGTACCTCACTCTCCAATCACTGCTCTCTGCAACAGTCCTTCTACACCCCAGTCTCCATAATCTGCTCGCCCCAACAATCCTTCTGAACCTAAGTCTCCAACCTCCGTTCTCTACATCAGTTCTTCTGCACCCAGTCTCCAACCTCTGCTCTCGGTAACAGTCCTTCTGTACCGCAGTCTCGAACCTCTGTTCTCTGTATGGGTCCTTATGCACCCCAGTATCCAACTCTGCTATCTGAATCAGTCGTTTTGCACCACAGTCTCCAAACTGCCCTCTGTAACAATCATTCTGCAACTCAGTCTGCAAAATCTGCTCTCTGCAACAGTCATTCTGCACCACAGTCTCAATCCTCTGCTGTCTGCACCAGTCCTTTTGCAACCCAGTCTCAAACATTTGCTCTCTGCAACACTCCTTCTCAACCCCAGTCTCCAACCGCTGCTCTCTGTAACAGTGCTTCTGTACAGCATTCTCCAACCTCTGCTCTCTGTAAGGGTACTTCTGCATCCGAGTCTCCAAACTCTGCTTTCTGTATCAGTCCTTCTGCACCCCAGTCTCTAACCTCTGCTCTCTGTAACAATTCTTCTGCACCACAGTCTCCAACCTCTACTCTATCCAATGGTCTTTCTGCACCTGAGTCTCCAAACTCTACTCTCTGTAACAGTGCTTCTGCACCTCAGTCTCCAACCTCTGTTCTCTGTAAGATCCTTCTGCAACCCAGTCTCCAAACTCTGCTCTCTTGAACACTCCTTCTGCACCTCAGTCTCCAAACTCTGCTCTCTGTAAAAGGCCTCTGCACCCCAGTCTCCAACCTCTGCTCTCTGCAACGATCCCTCTTCACCCTAGTCTCCAACCTCTGCTCGCTGCAACAGTCCATGTGCAACCAAATCTCCAACATCTGTTCTCTGCAACAGTTTTTCTGTACCCCAGTCTGAAAACTCTGCTCTCTGCAATAATCCTTCTGCACCCGAGTCTCAAACCTCTGCTCTCTTTAACAGTCCTTCTGTACCTCAGTCACCAACTTCTTCTCTGTATCATTCCTGCACCCCTGTCTCCCACATCTGCTCTCTGTAACTGTCCTTCTTCACCTCAGTCTTCAACCTCTTCTCTGTTTAACAGTCCTTCTGCATCTCAGTCTGGAAACTCTGCTGTCGATTCTTTTGCACCCCAGTTTCCAACTTCTGTTGTCTGCAATGATCTTTCTGAAACTCAGTCTCCAATCTCTACTCTCTGTAACAGTCCTTCTGCACCTCAGTCTCCAACATCTGCTCTCTGTATAATCCTTCTGCATCCAAGTCTCCAAACTCTGCCATCTGTAACAGTCCTTCTGGGGCCCTTCTCCAAATTCTGCTATTCATAACACGCATTCTGCACGCAAGTCTCCAACCTCTGCTCTCTTTAAGAGTCCTGCTGCACCTCGGTCTTCAAACTCTGCTCTCTGTAAGATCTTTCTGCAACCTTGTCTAAAAACTCTGCTCTCTGTAACAGTCCTTCTGCACCTCAGTCTTCAACCTCTGCTTTCTGTATCAGTAATTCTGCACCCCAGTCTCCAACATGTGCTCCCTGTAACAATTTTTCTGCAACTCAGTCTCCAACCACTGCTCTCTGCGACAGTTATTCTGCACCCCAATCTCCAAACTGTGGTCTCAGCAACAGTTCTTCTGAACCCCAGTGTCCAACATCTGCACTCTGAAACAGTTCTTCTATAAACCATTCTCCAACCTCTGTTCTCTATAACAGTTTTCCTGTATGGCAGTCTCTGAACTCTGCTCTCTGCAACGGTTCTTCTGCACCCTAGTCTCCAAACTCTGCTTTATGTATCAGTCCTTCTGAACACCAGTCTCCAACCTCTGCTCTCTGTAACAGTCCTTCTACACCGTATTCTCAAACCTCTGCTCTCTGTTACAGTCTTTCTATACCGCAGTCGCCAACCTCTGCTCTCTGGAACCGTCCCTCTGTACCCCAATTTCCAACCTCTGCTTTCTGTAACAGTCCTTCTGCACCTCAGCCTCAAAACTCTGCTCTCTATAACAGTCCTTCTGCAACCCAGTCTCCAACCTCTACTCTCTGTAGCAGGCCTCATGCACCCCGGTCTCCAAACTCTGCTCTTTGAAACAGTCCTTCTGCATGCCAGTCTGCAAACTCTGCTCTCTGTAATGGTCCTTCTGCACCCGAGTCTCACACCTCTGCTTTCTGTATCATTATTCTTCACCCCAGTGTCCAACGTCTGCTCTGTGTTAGAATCCTTCTGCATCTCAGTCTCCAACCTCTGCTCTCTGAAAGAGTCCTTCTGCACCCCAGTCTCCAAACTCTTCTTTCTGCAACATTCCTTCTGCACCCCACTCTCCTACCTGTGCTCTCTGTAAAAGTCCTTCTGCACCGCAATCTCCCATCTCTTCTCTCTGTAATGATCTTTCTGCATCCCAGTCTCCACCTCTGCTCTCTTCAACGATTCTTCTGCAACTCAGTCTCAAACTTCTGCTCTCTTCAAGGATCTTTCTGCATCCCAGACTCCACGTCTGCTCTCTGTAACTGTTATTCTGCACCTCAGTCTCCAAATTCTGCTCTGTTTAACAGTCCTTCTGCACCCAAGTCTCCAACACTTGCACCCTGCAACAGTCCTTCTTCACCCCATTCTCCCACCTCTGCTATCTGCAACAGTCCTTCTGCACCTCAGTCTCCAACCTCTTCTCTCTGTAACAATCCTTCTGTACCTCTGTCTCCACCTCTGCTCTCTGCAATGGTCGTTCTGCACCTCAGTCTCCAACCTCTGCTCTCTGTAAGATCCTTCTGCAACCCAGTCTCCAAACTCTGCCCTCTGTAACAGTCGTTCTGCATTTTTTCACCAAACTCTGCTCTCTATAACAGGCCTTCTGCACCGCAGTCTCCAACCTCTGTTCTCTGTAACAGTCCTTCTGCACCCCAGTCTCAAACCTCTGCTCTATGCAAAGATCCTTCTGCACCCCAGTCTCCAACCTCTGTAATCTCCAACAGTCCTTCTGCACCTCAGTCTGAAAACTAGGTTCTAGGCAATGATCCTTCTGCACCCCAGTCTCCAAACTCTGCTCCCTGTAACAGTCTTGTTCCACCTCTGTCTCAAACCTCTGCTCTCATTGAGATCCTTCTGCTACCCTGTCTCCAAACTCTACTCTCTGTAACAGTCCTTCTGCACCCCAGTCTCCAACCTCTGCTCTCTGTCACAGTCTTTCTAAACCCAAGTTTCCAAAATCTGCTTTCTGAAACAGTCCTTCTGCACCCCAGTATCCAAATTCTGTTCTCTGTAACAATCCTTCTGCACCTCAGTTCCCAAACTCTGACCTCAGCAATGGTCCTACAGCACCCCAGTCTCTAGCCTCTGCTCTCTGCAACTATCCTTCTGCACCCCAGTCTCCAACATCTGCTCTCTGCAACAGTCATTCTGTACATCAGTCTAAAAACTCTGATCTCGGCGAGGATCCTTGTGCACCACAGAATCTATACTCTGCTTTCTGTAACAGTCCTTATGCAACTCTGTAACAGTCTTTCTGAACCTCATTTTCCAACCTCTGTTCTCTGTAAGATTCTTCTACACCCCATTTCCAAACTCTACTCTCTGTAACATTCCTTCTCCACCCCAGTCTGCAACCTCTGCTCTCTGAAACGGTCCTTCTGCATGACAGTCTCCAACCTCTGGTCTCAGCAATAGTCCTTCTGCACCCAAGTATCCAAACTCTACACTGGGTATAATTTTTTCAGCACCTCAGTCTCCAACCTCTGCTTTATGTAAGATCTTTCTGCAACAAAGTCTCCAAACTCTGATTTCCATAAAAATCCTTCTTCACCCCAGTCTCCAACCTCTGCACTCTGTAAGAATCCTTCTGCACCTCAGTCTCCAACATCTGCTCTCTGCAACAGTCTTTCTGCACCCCATTCTCCAACCTCTGTTGTCTGCAAGAGTCCTTCAGCATGTCAGTCTGCAACCTCTGCTTTCTGCAAAAATCCTTCTGCACCCCAGTCTCCAACCATTGCTCTCGGTAACATTTCTTCTGCACCTCAGTCTCCAACATCTGCTCTATGTAAGATTTTTCTGCCACCCAGTCTCCAAACTCTGCTCTCTGTAACAGTCCTTCTGCACCCCAGTCTCCAACCTCTGCTCTGTGCAACAGTTCGTCTGCATCCCACTCTCTAACCTCTGCTCTCTGTAAGATCCTTCTGTACCCCAATCTCCAAACTCTGATCTCTGTTAAAGTCCTTCTTCACCCCAGTCTCCAACATCTGCTCCCTGCAACAATCGTTCTGCACCCCAGTCTCCAACTTCTGCTCTCTGCAACAGTTTTTCTGCACCCCAGTCTTTAACATCTACTCTCTGAAACAGTCCTTCTGCATCCCATTCTTCAACCTCTGCTTTCTGTATCAGTCCTTCTGCACCTCAGTCTCCAAACTTTGCTCTCTGTAATAGTCCGTCTGTATCTTGGTCTTTAACATCTGCTCACTATTACAGTCCTTCTGCAGCCCAGTCTCCAAACTCTGCTCTCCGCAACAGTCCTTCTTCACTCCAGTCTTCAACCTCTGCTCTGTGTAACACTTCTTCTGCATCTTAGTCTCCAACATCTGCTCTCTGCAACCGTCCTTTTTCACCAAAGTCTCCAACCTCTGCTGTCTGCAACGATCTTTCTACTCACCAATCTTCAACCTCTGCTCTCGGTAACAATCCTTCTGCACCACAGTCTTCAAACTCTGCTCTACGTAATATTCTTCTGCAACCCACTCTCCAAACTC
>NW_027524356.1:0-32939 GCF_052094955.1 Ictidomys tridecemlineatus
AGCAGAGTTTGGAGACTAGGGTGCAGAAGGACTGATACAGAAAGTAGAAGTGTTAGACTGGGGTGCAGAAAGATCCTTACAGAGAGCAGAGGTTGGAGATAGCAGTACAGAAGGAATGTTACAGAGAGCAGAGGATGGAGACTGGGGTGGAGAAGGACTGTTTCAGAGAATAGATGTTGGATACTGGGGTGCAGAAGAACTGTTGCAGAGAACAGAATTTGGAGACTAAGGTGCAGAAGTATTGTTGCAGGGAGCAGATTTTGGAGACTGAGGTCCTGAAGTACTCTTGCAGACAACAGATGTTGGAGAATGGGGTGCAGAAGGACCGTTGCAGAGAGCAGAGTTTGGAAACTGCAGTACAAAAGGACTGTTGAGAGGTGAGATGAAGTACAGAAGGACTGTTGAGAGGTGAGATGAAGAAGGACTGTTACAGAAAGCAGAGTTTGGAGACTTAGGTGCAGAAGGATTATTTCACAGAGCAGAGTTTACAGACTGAGGTGAAGAAGGACTGTTTCAGAGAGCAGATGTTGGAGACTGGGGTGAGAAAGACTTTTGCAGAGAGCTGTGGTTGGAGACTGGGTTTTAAAAGGATCGTTGCAGAGAGGAGATGTTGGAGACTGGGGTGCAAAACGATTGTTACAGAGAGGAGAGGTTCGAGAATGGGGTGCAGAAAAACAATTGCAGAGAGTAGATTTTGGGGAATAATGTACAGAAAAATTGTTACAGAGAAGAGAAGTTGGAGACTGGGGTGCAGAAAGACTGTTGCAGAGATCAGACAGAGGTTGGATACTGGGGTGCAGAAGGACTGTAGCAGAGAGCAGAGGTTGGAGACTGGGGTGTAGAAGGACTGTTGCAGAGAGCAGACGTTTGAGACTGGGATGCGGAAGGATTGTTTCAGAAAGCAGATGTTAGATACTGGGGTATAATAAGACGTTTGCAGAGAGAAGAGGTTAGAGACTGGGGTGCAGAAGGACTGTTGCAGAGAGCAGAGGTTGAAGACTGAGGTGCAGAAGGACTTTTACAGAGAGCAGAGATTGGAGACTGAGGTGTAGAAAGATCGTTGCAGAGAGAAGAGTTTGGAGACTGGGGTGCAGAAGGACTTTTACAGAAAGCAGAGGTTGGAGAATGGGGTGCAGAAGAACCGTTACAAAGAGAAGAGGTTGGAGACTGCGATACAAAAGGACTTTTACAGAGAGCAGAGTTTGGAGACTGGGTAGAAGAAGGATCGTTGCAGAGAGCAGATTTTTGGAGACTGGGGTGCAGAAGGACTGTTACAGAGAGCACAGGTTGGAGACTGGGGTGAAGAAGAAATGTTGCAGACAGCAGAGTTTGGAGACTTGGGTGCATAAAGACTTTAGCAGAGAGCAGAGTTTGGAGACTGTGGTGCAGAAGGACTGATACAGAGATCAGAGGTTGGAGACTTGGGTGCAGAAGGATCGTTGCAGTGAGCAGAGGTTGGAAACTAAGGCGCAGAAGGATTGTTACACAGAGCAGATTTTGGTTACTGGGGTGTAAAATGACTGATACAGAGAGAAGATGTTGGAGACTGGGGTGCAGAAGTCCTTTAGCAGAGACAGAGTTTGGAGACTGGGGAGCAGAAGGACTGTTGCAGAGTGCATAGGTTGGAGACTGGGGTGCAGAAAAACTGTTGCAGAGAACAGAGTGTGGAGACTGGGGTGTAGAAGAACCGTTGCAGGGAGCAGAAGTTGGAGACTGGGGTGCAGAAGGATTGTTACAGATAGCAGAGGTTGGAGACTGGGGTGCAGAAGGACTGTTGCAGAGAGCAGAGGTTGGAGACTGAAGTGAAGAAGGATCGTTGAAGAGAGAAGAGGTTTGACACTGGGGTGCAGAAGGCCTGTTACAGAGAGCAGAGATTGGAGACTGGAGTGAAGTACGCCTGATACAGAGAGCAGAGTTTGGAGTCTGGGTTGCAGAAGGAAGGACTTTTAACCATAGCATAATTTCGAGACTGGGTTGCAGAAGGATCTTACACAGAGCATTTTGTTGACTGAGGTTTAGAAGAACTGTTACAGAGAGCAAAGTTTGGAAACTCAGGTGCAGAATAAATTTTGCAGAGAGCAGAGTTTTCAGACTGAGTTGCAGAAGGACTGTTTCAGAGAGCAGATGTTGGATCCTGGGGTAGAGAAGGACTGTTACAGAGAGAAGAGTTTGGAGACTGGGGTGCAAAAGAATCATTGCAGAGAGCACAGTTTGGGACTGGGGTGCAGGAGGCCTGTTACAGTGATCAGAGTTTGAAGACTGTGGTGCAGAAGGCCTGTTACAGAGAGCAGAGTTTGGAGACTGGGTTGCAGAAGACTGTTACAGAGAACAGCATTTGGAGAATGGGTTGCAGAAGGATCTTACAGAAAGCAGAGGTTTGAGACTGAGGTGCAGAAGGACTTTTATAGAGAGTAGAGGGTAGAGACTGGGGTGCAGAAGGAGTGTTACAGAGAGCACAGTTTGGAGATTTGGGTTCAGAAGAACTGTTACTGAGAGCAGAGGTATGAGACAGGGGTCCCAGAAAGACTGTTTCAGAGAGCAGAGTTTGGAGACTGAGATGCAGAAGAACTGTTACAGAGAGCATATTTTGGAAACTGGGATGTAGAAGGACCATTGCAGAGAGCAGAGGTGGAGTCTCTGAGAAGACGGATTGTTGTAGAGAGCAGATGTTGGAGACTGGGTGCAGAAGGACTATTAAAGAGAGCAGAGGTTGGAGACTGGGGTGCAGAAGGACTGTTACAGATTGCAGAACTTAAGTGCAGATGGACGTTTACAGAGAGGAGAGTTTGGAGACTGGGTTGCAAAAGGATTCTTACAGAGAGAGGTCATAGAGACTGGGGTGCAGAAGGATCGTTGCAGAGAGCAGAGGTTGGAGAATGAGGTGCAGAAGGATCGCTACAGAGAGCAGAGTTTGGAGACCTGGGTGCAGCAGGACAGTTACAGAGAGCACAGGTTGGAGACTTGGGTTCAGAAGAAATGTTGCAGAGAGCAGAGGTTGTAGACTGGGGTGCTAAGTACTGTAGCAGAGTGCAGAGGTTGGAGACTGGGGTGCAGAAAGCCTGTTACAGAGAGCAGAGTTTGGAGACTGGGGTGCAGAAGACCTGTTACAGAGAGCAGAGTTTGGAGACTGGGGTGCAAAAGGATTGTTTCATATAGCACAGTTTTAGGACTGGGGTGCAGAAGGATTGTTGCAGACAGCAGAGTTTTCAGACAGAGGCTTAGGAGGACTGTTACAGAGAGCAGAGGTTGGAATCTGAGGTACAGAGGACTGTTACAGAAAGTAGAGTTTGGCATTTGCGGTGCAGAAGGATCGTTATAGAGAGAAGAGGTTAAAAACTGCAGTACAGAAGGACTGTTAGAAAGAGCAGAGTTTGGAGACTTTATTGCGGAAGGACCGTTGTAGAGAGCAGATGTTGGAGACTAGGGTGCAGAAGGACTGTTACAGAGAGCAAAGGTTGGAGACTGAGGTGCAGAAGGACTGTTACAGAGAGTAAAAGTTTGAGAAAGGGATGCAAAAGAATCTTACAGAAAGCAGAGTCTGGAGACTGAGGTTCAGAAAGATCATTTCAGAGAAAAGAGGTTGGAGACTGGGGTGCAGAAAGACTGTTAAAGAGAGCAGAGATTCGAGATTGGCTTGCAGAAGAACTGTTGCAGAAAGCAGAGGTTGGAGACTGGGTTGCAGTAAGCCTGTTACAGAGAGCAGAGGTTGGAGACTAGGTGTAGAAGGACTGTTACAGAGTGCAGATGTTGGAAACTATGGTGCAGAAGGTTCGTTGCAGAGAGCAGAGGTTGGAAACTGAGGTGCAGAAGAATCGTTACAAAGAGCAGAAGTTGGAGACTGGGGTCAGAAAGACAGTTACAGAGAGCACAGTTTGAGACTGGGGTGCAGAAGAAATGTTGCAGTGAGCAGAGAATGAAGACTGCGGTACAGAAGTACTGTTACATAGAGCAGAGGATGGAGAGTGGGGTGAAGAAGGAATGTTACCTAGAGCAGAGTTTGAAAACTGGGGTGTAGAAGGATGTCACAGAGAGCAGAGGCTAGAGACTGGGGTCCTAAAGACTGTTGCAGAGAACAGACATTGGAGACTGGGGTGCAGAAGGATCGTTGAAGAGAGCAGAGGTTAAAGACTGAAGTGCCGAAGGATCACTACAGAGAGCAGAGTTTGGAGACCTGGGTGCAGTAGGATAGTTACAGAGAGCACAGGTTTGAGACTGGGGTGCAGAAGAAATGTAGAAGAGAGCAGAGGTTGGAGACTGGGGTGCAGAAAGACTGTAGCAGAGAGCAGAAGTTGGAGACTGTTGTGTAGAAGGACTGTTGCAGAGAGCAGACATTGGAGACTGGGGTTTAGAAGGATCGTTGCAGAGAGCAGAGGTTTCAGACTGAGGAATAGAAAGACTGTTACAGAGAGCAGAGGTTGGAGTCTCAGGTGCAGAAGGACTGATTCAGAAAGCAGAGGTTGGCAATTGGGGTGCAGAAGTACAGTTATAGAGAGAAGAGGTTGGAGAATGCGGTACAGAAGGACTGTTACAGAGAGAAGACGTTGGAGACAGAGGTGCAGAAGGATTGCTACAGAGAGCATAGATTAGAGTCTGGGGTGCAGAAGGACCATTACAGAAAGCAACGGATAGAAACTGAGGTGCAGAAGGACTTTTACAGAGAGGAGAGTTTGGAGACTGAGGTGCAGAAGGACTGTTACCGAAAGCAGAGTTTGTCAATTGGGGAGCAGATGAACCGTTACAAAGAGAAGAGTTTAAAGATCGTTGCAGAGAGAAGAGTTTGGAGACTGGGGTGCAGAAGGACTTTTACAGAAAGCAGAGGTTGGAGAATGGGGTGCAGAAGAACCGTTACAAAGAGAAGAGGTTGGAGACTGCGATACAAAAGGTCCTTTACAGAGAGCAGAGTTTGGAGACTGGGTAGAAGAAGGATCGTTGAAGAGAGAAGATGTTGGAGACTAGGGTGCAGAAGGACTATAACAGAGATCACAGGTTGGAGACTGTGGTGAAGAAGAAATGTTGCAGAGAGCAGAGTTAGGAGACTTGGGTGCAGAAGGACTGATACAGAGAGCAGAGGTTGGAGACTGGGGTGCAGAAGCATAGTTGTTGAGAGCAGAGTTTGGAAACTAAGGTGCAGAAGGATCGTTACACAGAGCAGAGTTTGGTAACTGGGGTTCAGAAGAATTGTTGCAGAGAGCAGAGGTTGGTGACTGGGGTGCAGAAGGACTGTTACATAGAGCAGAGGTTGGAGACTGGGGTGCAGAAGGGCTGTTGCAGAGAGCCGAGGTTGGAGACTGAGGTTAAGAAGGATCGCTGCAGAGAGAAGAGATTGGAGACTAGGGTTTAAAAGGCCTGTTACAGAGAGCAGAGATTGGAGAGTGGGGTGCAGAAGGCCTGTTACAGAGAGCAGAGTTTGCAGATTGGGGTGCAGAAGGACTGTTTCAGAGAGCAAAGGTTGGAGACTTAGGTTCAGAAGGACTGTTACAGAGAGCAGTGGTTGGAGACTGGGGTGCAGAATAACTGATATGGAAAGTAGAGTTTGGAGACTGGGGTGCAGAAGGACCGTTACACACATCAGAGGTTGGAGACTGCGGTACAGAAGAACTGTTACACAGAGCAGAGTTTGGAGCCTGGGGTGCTAAGGACTGTTGCAGAGAACAGAGGTTGAAAACTGGGGTGCAGAAGGACGGTTGAAGAGAGCAGAGGTTGGAGACTGCGGTACAGAAGAACTGTTAGAGAGAGCAGATTTTGGAGCCTGGGATGCAGAAGGATTGTTACAGATATCACAGATTGGAGACTGGGGTGCAGAAGGATCGTTGCAAAGAGCAGAGTTTTCAGACTGAGGCTTAGAAGGACTGTTACACAGAGCAGAGGTTGGAGTCTGAGGTTCAGTAGGACTGTTACAGAGAGCAGAGTTTGGAGACTGGGGTGCAGAAGGACTATTAAAGAGAGCAGAATTTGGAGACTGAGATGCAGAAAGATCATTTCTGAGAGCAGAGATTTGAGACTGAGGTGCAGAAAGACTTTTAGAGAGAGGAGATGTTGGAGACAGGGGTGCAAAATAATTATTACAGAGAGACGAGGAAGGACACTGGGGTGCAGAAGGATCGTTGCAGAGAGCAGAGGTTGGAGAATGAGGTGCAGAAGGATTGCTGCAGAGAGCAGAGGTTGGAGACAGGGGAGCAGCAGGACAGTTACACAGAGCAGAGTTTGGAGACTGAGGTGCAGAAGGATCGTTTCAGAGAGAAGAGGTTCAGACTGAGGCTTAGAAGGACTGTTACAGAGAGCAGAGTTTTGAATCTGAGGTGCAGAAGGACTGTTACAGAAAGCAGAGGTTGGCAATTGAGGTGCAGAAGGACCGTTATGGAGAGAAGAGGTTGGAGACTGCGGTACAGAAGAACTGTTAGAGAGAGCAGAGTTTGGAGACTTTGGTAAAGAAGGACCGTTGTAGAGAGCAGACGTTGGAGACTAGGGTGCAGAAGGACTGTTAGAGAGAGGAGAGTTTGGATAAAGGGATGCAGTAGGATTTTAGAGAGAGCAGAGTTTGGAAACTGGGGTGTAGAAAGACTGTTAAAGAGAGCAGAGATTAAAGACTGAGGTGCAGAAACCCTGTTACAGAGAACAGAGGTTGGATACTGAGGTGCAGAAGGACTGTTACAGAGAGCAGAGGTTGGAGATTGAGGTGCAGAAGGATTGGTACAGAGAGAAGAGGTTGGAGACTGAGGTTTAGAAGCACTGTTACAGAGAGCAGAGGTTGGAAACTGAGGTGCAGAAAGATCATTGCAGACAGCAGAGGTTGGAGACTGAGGTGAAGAAGGATCATCACAGAGAACAGAGGTTGGATACTGGGATCAGAAAGACAGTTACAGAGAGCACAGTTTGGAGATTAGGGTGTAGAAGAAATGTTGCAGTGAGCAGGGATTGGAGACTAGGGTGTAGAAGAAATGTTGCAGTCAGCAGAGATTGGAGACTGGGGTGCTGAAGGCCTGTTACAGAGAGCAGATATTGGAGACTGGGGTGCAGAAGGACTGTTACAGATAGCACAGTTTATAGACTGGGGTGCAGAAGGATATTATAGAGAGCAGAATTTGGAGACTGAGGTGCAGAAGGACTGTTACAGAGAGCAGAGTTTGGAGACTGTGTTGCAGAATGATTGTTGCAGAGAGCAGAGTTTTTAGACTTTGGTGCACAAGGACTGTTGCCGAGAGCAGATGTTCGAGAATGGGGTGCAGAAAGACTCTTTCAGAGAGCAGAACTTGGAGAATGGAGTGCAGAAGGATTCTTGTGGTGTGCAGAGATTGGAGACTGGGGTGCAGAAGGCCTGATACAGATATCACAGTTTTGAGACTGGTGTGCAGAAGGATATTATAGAGAGCAGAGTTTGGAGACTGAGGTGAAGAAGGACTGTTGTAGAGAGCAGAGGTTCTAGACTGGGGTGCAGAATGATTTTTGCAGAGAACAGAGTTTTCCGACTGAGGTGCAGAAGGACTGTTGCAGAGAGCAGATGTTTGAGACTGGGGTGCAGAAAGAGTGTTTCAGAGAGTAGAACTTGGAGACTGGGGTGGAGAAAGATTGTTGCAGGGAGCAGAGGTTGGAGACTGGGGTGCAGAAGGACTGTTATAGGGAGCAGAGGTTTTAGACTGGGGTTCAGAAGGCCTGGTACAGAGAGCAGAGCTTTGACACTGTGGTGCAGAATGATTGCTTATAGCTTTTGAGCCTCCTTCTGGACACCTTCTTTTCTGCACAGTCCATCAGGCCCCCTCACCTCACCCTGCTCTCTTTTGGCTTTATGAGCACCTGTGACTTCCACAGTCACTCTAAGCGATTACTCCGAGGCCTATCTCCTGGGAACCTGTCCCGCTGCCTCCTGAATCTCCTCGGGGAGACCCCGAAGGTACCCAGACTCCAGGCTTCTTGGGTAGCTAGTAGATTAATTATTACTTTGTGTCTGTGTGGGTGTCATACTGCAGATTGAACCCGGAGCCTCCTGCACACAAAACAATGTTCTACCACTTAGCCAAAGCCCAACCCTTTTAAAAATTTTGTTTTGAGACAGGGTCTTGTAAATTTGCCAAGGTTGTCCCTGAATTTGTGATCCTTCTGCCTCAGCTTCTTGAGTAGCTAGATTAGAGACCTGCCTGGTCATTTTCACTTTTTGACTAATATGAATAAGATTTGTATATATAATATGAACATTATATATAATATGAACATTATATGAACATTCATGTACAAATCATTGGTGGACAACTTCTTTATTTATCTTGAGTTTGTAAGTAAGATTGGAAGAGGTGGATCGTTAACTCAATATTTAACTTTCTGAAAAAGTTCCAGATCATTTTCAGACCAGTGGAACCAGCTTACCTTATTATTAAGAGGGGTGAATAAAGCTTCTGATTTCCTCACTCCCTTAACCACACATCATTATCATTCCTTTTATTGTGACGACCCTGGAATGTGTGAAGTGCTTCCTCAAATGTGCTTTAGCTTTGCCTTTCCCTTATGGCTAATCATTCTAAGATCTTTTAGGAGTACTGTTAATGTGTCTCTCCTAAGCATGAGGAAAACCCCATTGTATTATGGGAAATTTTAAGTTTTAGAGACTTACCTCTTTATCTAATACTTTTATTTTTTTTTGTGCAGTAAAATACTACAAGACTTTCAAGCTTGTTGTCTTTTCTCCATCTGTGCCCGAAAGAGCTGTTTGATGACTCTTTTTTTCCCTACTTTTAAACTTTATAGCAAACAATTTCTTCCCCAGGTCATGAGCAGGATTATAGAATTAAGGGGCACAAAGTCATACAGGGTTTGGTAAGGTATCAGCCCTTAGCAGGAGTGCATCAGCTGAAGATAGTGGGGATGCTTTTAATATTGTGGCTTCTGATATCTTTCAATCTGGCAAAGTATGTAACATGAAAAAAAATCTTTATATGCCGTGCGAAATCCATCCCAATAAGTGTACACCCACCCTGAGCCCTTCTCTCCCGAGCGGGAAGGGAAGGCAGTCTTGAGGTTACAGCCACCCACAACTTCTTAGCAGAAATCTCACACTGAACGCTGATCTTCTCGCTGCATGCTGGGAACAGGTGATTGCCAAGACATTAATGAATCCAACAGCGAATTAACTTCTCTTTATTGTTGCAGTTGAACTCAAGCCGTTGCCCTTGAGTTTTGTTTGCACACTGAGGAGTCCCAGAGCAGCTACAGAGGAAAGGCTCCATTCATATTTTCTACAGGTCAACCCCAGACCTCTATAAATGTCCATCACAGGAAAATGAATTTTGAGAGATCAGAAAATTTTGACTCTTTCATGAGGCCACAGATATGCGACAGGCAACTTTCAGAATAACAGGTCCGTTTTGTGGTGAATGGAGACCAACAGCCAGTTTTAGCAAGAGCTTTCTTTGCAGCCCAGGTGCTAGTATGGAGAGCAGCAAGGGCCACACCAAAACCAGAATCTATGCCTCTCTGTGAGAGTTGTTGGTAAGTAGTTTATTTACCATCAAAATTTTCAAAAACACTATTACAGAATCAGGATATACCTACACCTTATAAACATATTACAGAATATTGTACATATTTTCATTACCATTTTGATGGCATTTATGTAATGACCTATCGTAGCACCTTTTCTATGTGTGTCTAAGTTTCCAAAATACTACTTGTATTGCCAGAGTAGAAATAACTTCAGAGGTTATCACAAAACCTGAGGGATTTAGCATGATGCCTCCAGTACTGGAAGCAAACCCAAAACATAACCAGAAATCCTGGGATGCCTAAATGCCTTAAGTGAGATGATGTGTGTGAAAAATTACTTATTGTAAACAATAGATAAGTCTAAGTGTTAATCCTCTGCTTTTGATGAGCAGGACAGAAAAGAATAATTTATAGGGAGAAAGCATAGGGACACATTTCTCATTATGATAAATATAGCATAACAATAGACCTACCAAAATATCTGTTTAAATAAAAATCATTATTGTAGAAAAAGTTATGTTTAGAAACGTATTCATTCACTAACTAGGGGTTTTCATCTTTATCTTACAACACATGGATGCTTGGGGAGGGGAGTTGCAAGCAATTTATAAACTGTAATAAATCCCTGAAACTTGTGAGTAATCTACTTCATACACAACCCCCCTTCTTTAGAAATATTATATTTTGGGGTCAGTCATAAGTGACTTCATTCTCGGTCAGCTGACTTTGAGATGACTGATTGGGAAAGAAAGATGCAGAGCTGCTTGTTTTGTGGGAACTGAGTCGATGGTCTCCATAAGGGATATATTTAGGAGACAGGAGACACTGAGTTCCTCAGAAGCCGCTGGGCTATGCTGCCTCACTTATGCCCACAGAGGCTTTATTTTTCTCAGCGAGATATCTGTACCAGAACAACTGAACAGAAATGTCCTCTCGCCTCTGTCAAGTCTCTGTGAGATCCTTTAGGTCCCACACAGTACCGTCTATAAAGAATCATTTAAAAACACTGTTCCATGGATGTACTTGACAGACCTTCTTCATTCTTCAAACCTTTACTGAGTGCACATTTACACAAGGTGTTGCCCTAGTGTTTAGAACACAATTGAGAGGCCCAACTAGGACCTGGAGAAGCGCATATTCAATATGGAATGAGGGGCTTTGAAAAGTATTAAGTGCTCCATTCCCAGAGTTGCCCAAGCAAACACTAAGAGAAAATAATGATAATTTGTAAATTACATAGAATTGTTACCAAGTTTCCTGCACATATTGAGTTCATCTTCCCATTAGATTTTATGTTGGTTGAAGGACAGTGTCAGAGACCAACTCCAACAGGGGGTCTCAGGAGACGAACGGATGGTGAGGAGTTGGCGAAAGAGAAGGTGGAGAAACAACACAGACACCAAAGTGAAGGTGTTGATCCCAATCTTTACTTGTGAAGTTGATCATATATACTTTTCATTTTGGAAGGCTTACAGTACTTTGTGGTTACAAAACAGGAATCATTATTCAAACAAAACAAAATACTACGTAGCTACAATTAGAATACAAGAATGTATCTTGGCTTATGCATCAGCAAGCATTTGTACTTTCAGTTCGAGTTTTGCTTTGAGCTGTTTCTGCTTAGTTAACTTTTAATAATAGTTACAAATGTCCCAAACTATTGGCCTATACCTTGACTATTCTTTCTTGACTTACTGAGTGGAACCGGTGCCATGGTTATGGCAAGTAGTTGATTTGTTATTACTTGTAATCAAACAAAAGTAGGAACACAAACCATTGTGCACAGGAACAAGAACAAGTTGCCCAGTACTAAGCACTAATCTATCTTTTTAACATTAATTTTTCTTCTCTAGATTTTAATTTAATTTTTCAAAAACTTCCTTGACAGGAATACAGGGAGTTTTTTTTAGACATTAACAATTTACACTCCACAGTTAAATCATGGCATTTAGAGCAAACAGATCTATGCTTTAGAAGTAGTTGAATTAATTGGGAAAGTCATGATATTTCCTTTATACTTAATGGTCATATGATAAATCAAAACTATACTTATTAAAGGAATTCAAAAACAAATCAGCCCATTCCCAGAAACATACTGCGCTCCTCCAGAGGATGGACGACTTGCGCCATCCACCTCAGTAGGGCCTTGCCATTGCCTGAGTCAGGGGAGGGGCGCAGCAGGACAGGGATCAGATCTTATCCTCTTTGGGTTTCTTAGTAGATCTGGCTTAGGACTAAATTAGACCCTGTATAGGAACAAAATTGGTTTGAATTAAAACTAACCACTACCAAGAAAAGAAATTTTAAAATCCTAAATGGGAAAGAGAATTTTTTATTTTGAAGAATTTCATAACTAGAAGGCTCTGCCATATCGTAAGAGGTAATAATTTGTCTTCCCTTTCCCCTTTATGCTAGAAGAAGCACAGGTCAAATAAAAAGAACTGAAAGAGCTGGCACAGTGGTGCACGACTGTAACCCAGCAGCTCAGGAGGCTGAGGCAGGAGGATAGTGAGTTCAAAGACAGCCTCAGCAAAAACAAGGCACCAAGAAACTCAGTGAGACCCTGTCTCTAAATAAAATATAAAATAGGGCTGGGGATGTGGCTCAGTGGTCAAGCCCCTGAGTTCAATCTCCGGTAACTGCCCCCCTACACCCCGGCCCCAAAAAAACAGAACTGAAAGAGATGTTAAATGCTGAATTGAGTGCTGAATCTCCAAGACAGGAGGGAGGCTTTTTTCTAGTGAATTTGTTAAGAATTTAAACCTACCACTTAGGGGTAAGGGCATCTCTGCATGTTAGGTAAAAGAGCCCAGCCTTCCCAAAGTGTGTCCTTGGACCAGCATCACTGGGAACACTTGGAACTCACTAACTGAGGCCAACTGTTCTGCACAATGACCTCTGATCTTTCCCTCGGCTCCAAGAACCCACACCACATGGAAGGATATGAGGACAACTCTGGGCCAGGCCATATAGCTCATAGATTTTACAGTAATAAATTCACATTGCCACAAGCACCTGAAATCATTCAGATAATTTTTTTGAATAAATTGACCTTGTACTGTGTGTGTGTGTGTGTGTATGTGTATGTGTGTGTGTGTGTGTGTGTGTGTGTGTGTGTGTGTGTGTGTTTTAAGCAATGTACTGGGCAACATGAAAATTGGATTTAAAAATTTTAATCATTGCTTGTGCTATTGAGATCAAATAGGAATCATTGTTTTCCTGATGTGCATAAGGGTTTTCATGATCACACCATTCTTCCTTGTTTTTGTCATGCCCATTTTTTTTTTCATTTGAGGAAATGAATCCCTAAGGTTAGTCAGCAAAACATTTCATTTATTGCCAAAGCAACAACAACAAAAAAAAGTTCTTCTTTTAAGACCTTAGACTTATTTATTTTATTTTGTTTATATTTAGATTTTAAAATAAGTTGTGCTTAACTGAAGCATCGACTTTCTATTGAAATTTAAATACTTTAAGCTTCTTAAGGCCCTGAGATTTGGAATTTTAATGAAAGCTGTGTTGGCCTATTAATCATGTGCAATGAATTATTAGAACCAAAAACATTAATGTCTGGGCATTGAAGATAATAAGACAGTTTACTAATATATGGTATTATTATCAGGTAACAAAGTATCACTACAAATAAGAGTTATTACATAATAAATTTTCTGAGTAAATTTCTTTTTTTGTTTTTTAAATCATAATCGTTAATAAATATTAAATGTACAAATTAATGTACATTATGCAAATTAAAGGGATTCATTGATGTTTCCCTACTTGCATTAATATATTGTTCATTAATTTCAATTCTTTTTTCTGTAAAATGGGGATAATAGGTTATCTTATAGGTTGTTGTGTAAACCAAATAAGTTAATGCATGTAAAAGTCTTATAGGCATTTAATAAGTTTTAGGTATTTTTATCTAATGTGTGTCTCTATTCGTTACTCAATTTGAAAAATCCTGATTGGATTCAGGTATTTAAAAATTCATCTTTTCAAAGAAATTCACTGAGTTTTGATAGAATGGATTATCCGAAATTCAATCTAATTTTTACAGAAAACATGCCACTTTTAAACTACATTAAACAAGGTTTTTAAAGTCAGGCATTTATGTGTATTCAAGCAATCTAAGAAGACTCACACTCAAATTGTTTTTCTATGAAATATGCCCTAGAGGATTATGATGATTATGGTTATTATTATTGCAGAGCAGAGGGTTTACTATTAAGTTGATCTAATTCCTATGCTGCATTATATAAATTCTAAGGAGAAAGTACTTATTGTGTCACAAAGTGTCATTCATGAATTATGATTGTTAATAATGGATTATAATGGTGACCATGATGATAATTCAATCTAATGCCCTACATTAATAAAGAGCGTATAGGATACAGAAAATTGTTTGGGTATCATCCTTCACCCTACCCCACACCCGTGACCTACAAGAAATTAGCCAGTAAAACCAAGGAAAAACTTATATGTAGATAAAATTATATAAATATACATTTGAAGATTTTTTTAATGCCCCATGTAATTGTCCCTCCTAAACTGACCTTTATATTTAAGACCTTTACAATAGCAGTGTGCACAACTTCAGAGATTGTATTTTTAAATCCCTGAACATTTACGTTTAGTTTTCCCTTTTACACATCCACAGACCATGTACCAATTTCCCATAGTAAAATCTGCTGAAACTGCCTTCTATGTGGAATTTTATTTCTTTTTCTGAAAACATCTTGATATCTACCTATAAAAGAGATTGTCATATTGATCTTATTGATACAGGGAGTTAAAAGAAAGTACATGTCACTGATTTCTAAATGACTTGAAGTTCATCCAGGTAGTTGATAGAGAAAACAGAGAACGTAAGAAATGTCAAGTACATGTAGATTCCAGCTGCATTTCAAAGTTGATGTATTGTAAATCAATGCTAATAAGGTAACCTCTTGTTTAGGGAAATTATTTAGAGAAAGCAATACCTACAACTGAACTAGATAGTGTGGTGTTTTTAGTCATTTCTGAATAAACTTTTACTACAATTTTCGTGAACACCAAGTATCACAAGAATCCCTACTTTCTCTGTTTCCTTCTCTACTTTCTCCATTATCCTGGGGGATTTCATATTCACCCTTTGCTGTAACAGTTGCCTTTAAGACAGTGACTCCCAAATCCACACCTGCAGTTCTAGGCTTTCTGTGAAGGGCATTTCCACGTGATTATCCCACAGATAACTCACATTCATCATTACTCAAATCAAATCCACCAAAGCCTCCTCTACATCTGCTATTACACACATATTCCTGTTTTCCTGAGTGATCCCACCAGCTAGCCAGCCTGCCCAAACTGATTTGTTGTCTTTACCATGTCCTCTTCAACTAGGACTTTAAAGTTCTCCATATCCTTCTCCATGAGGGCTTCAGAGATTTTCTCCCACCTTCAACACAGCACGTCTTCAGATACAGACGACTTTATTTTGATCTTGTTTTAGCACTCAGATAACTCTTTTGAACTAAACAGGTGTGTCTAAAACCTGGGGAACCAGGTTTCACAGTTATCGACCCCTGCTCCTTGGACTCACACGCACAATTCCATGAGTGGGTCTATCTGCGTGTTCTAGACCTAGAGATCTGATGATTTTCTAAAACCCAGTCTATCTCACTCCAGATGTCCCTGTTTTCAATCTGCACTTACCTGAAAGAGACTTATGGTCCCCTATTGTTGATACTCTGCAATCATTGATGTCCATGCTCATACCCAAGCCTGGCTTCCAGAGACACACCTGGGCTCTCTCACCCATGGCATGGTTGGGGGGTGGGACATTTTCCGAGGTTTCTATTGCCAAGTACCTTGCTTAGAAATCAGGCCTGACACAACTTCACCGAGCCTAGTCCCGGCCCCATAGTCTGATACCCTGCCACCTCCCCTGACGTAGCAGGCTCCTCAAAATGACCCAGGGCTTGGCAGCATCCACTGGTACTATCCCACCAGCCCCTTGAAGCCTAGCTGGAGTCTCCATAGAAACAGGGTACATCTCTATGGAAATGGGCTCCCTCCTCCCGCCCCAGTGTGATGCAACTCTCAGAGAAGCTCAATAGTGAGGGTCTTTCCATTTATAGCAATTAGGATAACCAAGTGTTCTGAGCTTGCTGAGCCTTAGATGGCAGATTCCTGCTATATTCTTTGAGATTTCTGCCATCAATATTGCCTGAGATGCCAACTTGCCATCCCACTAACTATAAGACAGTGTTCTCAGTAAAGACCAATCCCACAACCAATAACACACACACACACACACACACACACACACACACACACACACACACATACACACACACATGCACACGCCCATTCATCATGGTGAGCAAGGCTTTGTATCTTTGATACAGACCGAATGCACCCACTAATCACATTCACTGCTTCACACAGATCGTGATCAGGAAACAACTGATGTCACTTGTAAAATGTGATATGTCCTGGACTATCACTGTGGTAAAAAAGAAGTAGAGAAATGCAAAAAATGGGAGAAAATACTTAACCTCTTAGAGACCTATAAAAATATTTAGATGTGGTTCCAACAAATCCTGAGTTAAAAATAATCTTGAAAAAATGCTTTCACTTCTATTTATCAATTTACTTACTTACTAACTTACTTACTTACTTACTGCAGTACTGGGGATTGAACCCAATGGCACTCTACCATGAAGCTATATCCCCAGCCCTTTCAATTATTTGGGTCAGAAGGCCTTGCAGAGTTTCAAATTTATGATCCTCCTGCCTTCGTCTCCCAAGTACCTGGTATTACAGGCAGGTACCACTCTTCCCCATTAATTACTTATTTTTAAAATTAGGCTATTTTTAAAAATTGAACTATAATTTGTACTCAAAGAAAGCACAGATCTAAAGTGTACAGGTTTATAATATTTTACATATATATGAACTACCAAATATCAGGGTATAAAACATTTCCATCACTTTAGAAAATTCCTTCATGCTTCAACTGATATCACCCCTGAGCTCAAATAAAAAAAAAAGACCACCATTATTACTTGACCATTATAGTTGTTTTGCTAATTTTTGAAGTTTATTTAAAGGAAACATACAGTATATATTTTGTATCTGATTTCTTTCAACCAGAAATTTTTTTTTAGATTTGTCAATATTATTAATGTTCCAGTATTTGTGTTTCTAAAGTAACTGAATTATTTCACTGCATGATAAACCGTGATTTGTCTTCTGTCCTTCGGCTGAAGGCATAATATTTGTTTGAGTTATTATGAATTTTTACACAAGAATTTTTGTGAACTGTGCATTAATTTTCTTGGAAATATGCTAGGAATTGGATTGTTTTGAATAGAATAACTACATATTTAACTAAATTAGAAATTACTAAATATTTTTGAAAAGGAAGTGTATAGACTTCAAATTTCACCTTGAGTATCTATCGAAATAGCTAGAAAGCATGTTGTTTTCATCATTATAATAACCAAAAATAGCAGAAGACAATGCAAATTAATGACTTTCTTTGACTTTATTAGGGATGAAGATTATAAGGCAAACAACTAACCGAAGTCTGGGGAGAGATAAGCAACCAAAATAATCCAGGCATTTTTTTAACTATGGCAGAACCCACTAGATACATAGGAGTTTATTTATAAAAAAAACTCAAGTAAAATATACTTAATGGATTGCTAAAGACTAAGTATAGACTGGTTTAAGAGCATAAAGACCAAGAGGGCTATAGACATAAGATGTTTGTATTTTTTTCTTTTTCTCCATGGATTCCACCAAATGCTCCCAGGAAGATAGGGAAGTATTCTGATAAAGTGTCTTTAATGGTATCATTTCTTGGATAGGTGGAGGGATAAAGAGCAGCAACAGCAGCCAAAACTCCTCCCAGACCCATTTCCTGATTTTTTGCATACAACAAAAGCTGTAATCTTCAGGGGCAAGAGTAACAGAAACTGTTACATTAGGACACTAAATGGAAAACCTTTGCAGCTATGGAAAGGAACAGGCTGAAATGTCTAACGTCAGGAGGAATAAGAACTAGGCTCAGCCATATTGCTAGAAAGTGGGTCACTGTGAAGGCCATATCCCTGTGACTGAGTTTACAGTACCTAAGGCAGGGCTTCCTGGAAGCATCAGAAATCCCTTCTCTGTTTCCCACTAGTACACTAACATGCATTGACTGAAAATAACAGTAGAATACAGCTGAGAATTTTTCAAGAAATCGATTATCTCTGGAGAACAGCGAAAATAGAATACACAAAAGCAAGCAGGGAACAATATTAACAAACTGAACTCAGCCATATAGAATAAAGATAACATTACAGTCAATTGAGATCAATCCCAGAATGCAAGGCTGGTTCAATATTCAAAAATTCAATCAACCGAATTTCCATAGTAACATCCTAAATAAGAAAAAATATATATCATTTCAATAGATGCAGAGAAAATAAGAAAATTCAATATCTATTTATAATAAAAAGTATAACTAAATGAATCTAGGGGCAAAGTCCAGTGGTAGAGTGCATGCTTACTTAGTATGCATAAGGTTCTGAATTCAAAACCCAGCACACATACACCAAAAAAAAAAAAAAAAAAACTACTAGTAAAAAATGGATAGACATTTTCTAACTTGATAAAAGGCATTGAGTAAATGTAATGTGCCAGACACATAGCTTATATTATCTAAAAACTTTTTTCAGCAGTTGTGAAATATACAACATTAATATCCTAAGCAAGGAACAAACTGAAGAATAGAGATGAGCTGACTTTTTTACAAACAACATCTAGTAAACAACAGATGGATTTCAATCCATATTTATCTGGACTAAGAGCCTACTGTTTTACTATAATATTTTTCATTTAAGATTGAAAAAGAAACAGAAATTTTAGTTCAAAACAATGGATCACGGATTAGCATGGGTAACATGATAGTGAACCAGTAATTGTAGCAATCATTTTTTTTTTTAAATCTAATGTTTGGTGAGGTAAATCTTATAATACAAAAGAAGAAAAATACCTAAGTATATATCATTTGTCAAAATTTCTTGTATCTTATAAAACTTAAAAAAAAATTAAAGTTTCTACTGAAAAAAATAGATCAATGTATTTAAAAGCAGGTGACTTATTATTTTACTTTTAAGAAATAATCAGAGATGATCACAGATACATATGTATGAAAGCTTCTATTCCAATATTTATGATAGTAAATGGAATGGAACGTTTCTATGTTCAATAAAAAGGGAGATATTAACTTAATTTCATGTTAGGAAATTAAGATTACAAGGCAAACAACTAAATAGAGTACAACAATATTGGGAAATTTTGCTTTGGATATTTTAAAGATAGATAGAGGTAGAATGGGATGAATGCAAAGAGAGCTTTGATTTTTTGACCTGTTCCATTCTTCTGAATAACTTTCTGCATTTTCTTCATTTTTCCACAATGAAAACTTATTATTTGAAATAACAGACATACGAAAAAGAATTCATCACAGTGAAGCACAGTGTTAGGAGGGAGATACTGCAGATTCAATGAGACACAGGGGTTGACAGCTGGTTGTGCATTTTGACCACGTCTCCATTTATTCTTACAAAAGAGCACCTATGCAAAAGCCTGTGAGAAGTTATACTCTCTCTAAAGTCAGTCCTATACGTCTCTTTCCAGAGTCCAGGCATCTCTGTATACAATATTATTTGCCATGTTGCTGCAGATTAACAAGCCTGTTTGCGGTGCTCTCAGTCCATTCTCATCATGGTCTCTTTTTCTCTGTTTTGTAGCTATGATCCCATTGAAAATGAGCAATCAATCATTTGTCACTGAATACATAATCTTGGGATTTTCTAACCATTCCAACCTAAAGGGCTGGTTCTTTCTGCTCTTTCTGGTCATTTACCTGACCACTTTCCTGGGGAACATGCTCATAATAGTTGTCACCAGGGTCATTCCTGCTCTCCACACTCCAATGTACTTTTTCCTCAGCAATTTTAGCTTTTTGGACGTCTGTTAAATATCCACCACCCTCTCAGTACTGCTGGTGAACTTTTTCTTGGATAAGAAGGCCATTTCTAATGAGGGCTGCCTTTAGCAGATCTTCTTCTTGGAGACAAGTGCTGGCACAGAAGGCTTCTTACTGGCTGTGTGGCCAGTATGACTGCTGTGTGGCCACCAGCCGTCCTCCTCAGTACCCAGACATCATGAGTGTGAAGGTCTGTGTTGGCCAGGTGACTGGGTCCTGGATGTGTGGGCTGGTGAATTTGGTCACACACACGGTGCTGGCCATCACACTCACTCTGTGTGGGCCCCACCAGTTCAGCCACTTTCTCTGTGACACCCCATTGCTCCTGAAGCTCTCCTGCTCAGACACCTCTGTCAACGAGTCTGCGCTCCACGTTGTCAGTGCCACCATGGGCCTGAGCCCCTGCCTCTTAACTGCAGGCTCCTACGCACATATCATGGCTGCTATCCTGGGGATTCCCTCTGCCCAGGGCAGGAGGAAGGCCTTCTCCACGTGTGCGTCCCCCCTCACTGTCATGGTGGTTCTCTATGGAACAGCAAACTTCCACTATGACAGGCCTAGAGAAGTTTAAACATGGAAACCCTGGTCTCTGTGCTCTTCTGCGTGGTGAGCCCCATGTTGAGCCCCGTCATTCACAGCTTGAGAAACAACGAGGTCCAGAGTGCCCTGAAGAAGCTAGCTGGAGGGTGTGCATCCCTTTGCACGATCAAAGTCTAGACCAATCTTCAAACTGGAGTATACAGTCATCTGAAAAAGATGCCTCCCAGGGACTTGTAGGCACCTGGTTAGAGAGTCTGTATCTGGAGCTTCAACTCCAACTCCCGCTTTTAAAATCTCTGAGACTCCTTTCTCTCCTCTCTTTTCACAAACACCCTATTCCCACTTTCAGATTCAAGTGTGTTGGACACCTTGTGTGGGTGTTCAGCACCATCTCTGTCCTTCTGTGTTCTCCCCACACCAGAGGGACAGAAAGTACGAGAACCTCGTTTCCCACACTCCCCTGCTTGAAGGCCTCCATTTTAGTAGGTTCTGTCAAGATCAGCCAAACACTAGGCAGAGAGGAAGAAAGGAAAAAAAGAAAGTGGGTTTTTTTGGATCCCATAGCAGCAGCAGCTATCCAGCCCTGTAGAGGCAGGAACTAATCTCCTTGGTGCCAGGAGCTGTGTGTGCAGGCTCCTAGACAGGTGTTCCTGAATGTGGGTCACAGTAGCGTGGAATGAGCGTCTCTTTCCAAGGATGTTAGGGTTTCCATATATGGGGTGGTGTCACCTGCCCTATTTTCCTTTTTTCTTCCAGATCTCCCAACCATTTTATAACTTTTTTCTGTGTCAACTTCCTCTACCCTAAGACATCAAGAGTCATTCTTCATCTCTACCTGACCACGGTGGCACTGACCACAATAGTGGTTTACATCAGAGATGGTTCTAGATAACAGATGTGAGGAGGTATGTTGGTGTCTGACCTAAGGGAATTGAATATGTTGATGATATCACAGCCCATGGGAAAAGAGACCTGATAATTCCTGGTGTGGCAATGACCCAACAGAGACTTTAAGTTATCGTGGCCTGAAATCAAATGTCTATGGAAAACTGAGCTTTGAAATAACACCATCGAACTTCAGGGTGGAATGAACATTACAACATGACTACAGACTGCTGTTTACTGACTGGAGTGGGAGACTTACAGAAAGAAAATGATAGGTTCAAGCATTATATTCCTCCTTCAAATCAGGTTCAGATCATCAGAAATATTTTCTCTTTGAAACTGATAAAGGGTTAATATCAGAATAAAACATCCAATTCTCCAAATTGCAGAAGTACAAAAAAATTATAAATCCACAATTTCTCCAGGTCTCTCCATGTCAGTTAGGACATTAATGGGGGAATGATTCAGACGCTGTTAATTACAATGGCAAAATAACCAGTGGAATTAGACAAATCTCAGAGCCTTGAACCCTGAAATCTCCATTAACCCTCTTTGCTGTAAGAAGCAGCCCCTCCTCCCCGAGGAGACTAGCTTTCCCTAAATTGAAGACCTTATTATGACTCTACCTGGGCAGTTGTCTTTTTTTTTTAAGAGAGAGTGAGAGAGGAGAGGAGAGGAAAAGAAAAGAGAGAGAGAGAGAGAGAGAGAGAGAGAGAGAGAGAGAGAGAGATAGAGAGAGAGAGATTGAGAGAGGGAGAGAGAATTTTTAATATTCATTTTCTAGTTCTTGGTAGACACAACATCTTTGTTGGTATGTGGTGCTGAGGATCGAATCCGGGCCGTATGCGTGCAGGCAAGCGCACTACTGCTTGAGCCACATCCCCAGCCCAATTGTCTTTAAGATGCTCATCCATCATCCCACATTTTCACCAAACTCTTAATTTGGGGTCTGATCCTAGAACGCCTCAGGTAAGAGTATAAAATATAGCCCAGGAGAGTATAAGGGTCACACCAAGATAAAAGGTAAATATTTTACTGTATTTTGTTAAAAGGAGCCTTAAGAATATATAAGAGAATTTGTTTGAGTCTTCTAGACCAAAGAAGTCAGGACATATTGCTGGATCATCTTGAATGCAGTCACAGGGACGTAATCACCAGAAATGTTAGGGCCAAGGATTTTCCTGAGCCATGGAGAGTGGCTATTTAGACTCTCTTTGGTTGATGGACTGAAATCTGGACTCAGTGTTTGCTTAAGTTCAATGACCAATATGATCCTGGAATAATGGAGAGGATGGTGATCAGAAATAAATAAGGTGTTGGATGGCGGTGTTATGTGACCCTTTCCTGGCCTCACAGCTGGATCTGGAGGAGGGCCTGGAGAACCAGCCTTCACCAAGGCCTCGTGGACATGCGTTCAGAAGGCAGCACCAGATCCTTGTGAAACCCGCAGCCGCTGTCCTCGGCAGCCTGGGAAGACATTAACAGGTGGCATCGTTGAAACGGGCTCCCTGATTTCAGTGAGAAAAAGGGGACCCTGATGTAGGAGAGGCCATGTGGTGGAGCAGTGATCAGAACATTCGAATCTGTAGAGATTTTTGACAGTGGTAAATGATCGTTGTATTTATAGATGGGAAAAAATGAGCACCCTCCTAGAATAGTGCCAGTCCCATGTAATGTGAAACTCTTCTTTTCACACTTCATTGGTGCATTGTAGTGGTCCATAGTGGTGTGATTTGCTGACACATATTTTAACATGCACACAAAATAACTGTGAACTTTGGCCAATATCATTCCAATATTTCCCTTTTCCTCACCTCCTCACCTGGTGCCTTGACTCTACTGATCTTCCTTCAACTTTCATGATGAGACTCCCTTTCCAACTTTCCTTCCTTTTCCCCCTCTAGCTTTAACAGAGGAAAAACATATGGCCCTTAACTTTCTGAGTTGCTTATTTCCCTTAATGTTCTGAAGATCTATCCATCTTCCAGCATGACATAATTTCGTTCTTCTTTATGGCTGAATGAAATTCCAGTGTGCATATACCAGATGTTCTTTATCTATTCCTCCACTGATGTCACCTCGGCTGGTTCATGGGCATGTATGTGTCATTATAGTATGATGACTTTGATCCGCTGTTATAAATACCAAGCAGAGGTAGAGCTAGGTCGCAGGGTGGTCAGTGGCTACTCCTGAGGAGCCTCCATCCTGATTTCCGTGGTGGTTGTGCTGATTGACATGCCCACCAACAGGGTGAGAGTGCTCCTTTCTCTCCAATTCTCTCTTTGTCACACTCATTTCTGTTTGTATTCTTGGTGGTTGCCTTTGTCACTGAAGTGAGATGAAATCTCAGGGTAGTCTTGACTTGCAAGTATTTTTATATATTTGTTGGCCACTCACATGTTTTCTTCTAAGATGTGTCTGTTTAGTTCATTTAGTTTCCCATTTGGTAATTGGGTTATTTGATAATTGGGTTATTTAATAATTGTGGGTTTGATGTTTAGTTTTTGAGTTTTTATTAATATTCTGATTATTTATCCTCTTTTAGAAGAGCACCTCATAAAGATTTTCACCCTTTCCGTAGGTTCTCTCTTCATATTGTAATCGTCTCCTTTGCTGTGCAGATCCTTCTTAATTTGATGCCATCCTATTAGCTAACTTTTGGTTTTATCTCCTGAGATTTGGCATCCTATTGAGAAAGTCATTGCCTCTGCCTGTAGGTTGGAGTATTGACTTTGTTTTTTCCTTGAAACTGCATAATTTCTGGTCTGGTGCCTGGGTCTTTAATGCATTTTGAGTTGATTTTTTGCAGGGTGAGCGACAGTTCAGGTCTCATTCTGCTGCATTTGGACAGGGTGTAGAAGGACTGTTTCAGAGAGTAGGATCGTTGCAGAGAGCAGAGTTTTCAGACTGAAGTACAGAAAGACTGTTGCAGAGAGCAGATGTGGGAGAGTGGGGTTCAGAATGACTGTTGCAGAGAGCAGAGGTTGGAGACTGGGGTGAAGAAGAATCGTTGCAGAGAGCGAAGTTTGGAGACTGGTGTGCAGAAGGACTGTTACGGAGAGCAGAGTTTGGAGACTTGGTTACAGAAGGATCTTACAGAAAGCAGAGTTCAGAGACTTAGGTGCAGAAGGACTGTAACAAGAGAGAAGAGTTTCGAGACTGTGCTGCAGAAAGACTGATACAGAAAGCAGAGGTTGAAGACTAGAGTGCAGAAGGACCATTACAGAGTGCAGAAGTTGGAGACTGCGGTACAAAAGAACTGTTACAGAGAGCAGAGATTGGATATTGGGGAGCAGAAGGACTGTTTCAGAGAACAGAGTTTGGAGACTGGGTTGCAGCAGGACTGTTCAAGAAAGCAGAGGTTGTAGACTTGGTTTGAGAAGAATGGTACAGAGAGTCGAGTTTGGAAACTGGGGTGGAGAAGGACCTTACAGAGAACAGAGGTTGGAGACTGGGGTGCAGAAGGAGTGGTAAGGAGAGGAGACTTTAGAGACTGGGTTGGGGATGGATCATTGCAGAGAGTAGAGGTTGGAGACTGGGGTGCAGGCGGACGGTTGCAGAGAGCAGAGGTTGGAGACTGAGGTGCAGAAAAACTGTTACAGAGAGCAGAGTTTGAAGAGTGAGGTGCAGAAAGATCGTTGAAGACAGCAGAAGTTGAAGATGGAGTTGCATAAGAATCATTGAAGAGAGCAGAGGTGGAGACTGGGCTGCAGAAGGATCGTTACAGAGATCACAGGTGGGAGACTGGGGTGCAGAAAGACTCTTAAAGAGAGAACAGGTTAAAGCCTGGGATGCAGAAAAAATGTTGCAGAAAGCAGAGGTTGGAGACTGGGGTGCAAAAGGACTGTTGCAGAGAGCAGTGTTTGGAGACTGAGATGCAGAAGGACTGTTAAACAGAGAAGACGATGGAGATTGGTTTGAAGAATTATGATACAGAAAGCTGATTTTGGGAGCCTGGGGTGCAGAAAAACAATTAAAGAGAGCAGATGTTGGAGACTGGCATGCAGAAGGACTGTTTCAGAGAGCTGAGTTTGGAGACTGGGTTGCAGAAGGCCTGCTACAGAGAGCAGAGGTTGGAGACTGGATTGTAGAAGGACTGTTATAGAGAGCAGAGTTCTGAGGCTGGGTTGCAGAAAAACTGTTATAGAGAGCAGAGTTTTTAGACTGGGTTGCAGAGAGATCTTACAGACAGCAGAGTTTGGTGACCGAGGTGCAGGACGACTGTTACAGAGAGCAGTTTTTGGAGACTGGGGTGCAGAAGGATCATGCAGAGAACAGAGGTTTCAGACTGAGGTGCAGAAGGACTGTTACAGAGAGCAGAGGATGGAGACTGAGGTGAAGAAGGACGGTAACAGAGAGCAGAGTTTGGTGACTGAGGTGCAGAAGGAGTGTTACAGAAAGCAGATTTTGGAAATTAGGGTGCAGAGGGACCATTACAGAGACCAGAGGTTGGAGACTGCGGTATAAAAAGACTGTAACAGAGAGCAGAAGTTGGAGAATATGGTGCAGAAAGACTGTTACAGAGAGCAGAGGTTGGAGACTTGGTTCAGAAGAACTGTTAAACAGAGCAGAGGTTGAAGACTGAAGTGTAGAAGAACTGTTGCAGAGAGCAGAGGTTGGAGACTTGGGTGCAGAAGGACTGTTGCAGAGAGCAGAATTTGGAGACTGATGTGCAGAAGGACTGTTACAGAGAGCAGAGTTTGGAGACTGGTGTGTAGAAGGACTGTTGCAGGGAGCAGGTGTTGGAGACATGGGTGCAGAAGGACTTTTGCAGAGAGTAGAATTCGGAGACTTATGTGCAGAAGACTGGTGCAGATAGCAGAGGTTGGACACTGGGGTGCAGAAGAACTGATACAGAAAGCAGAGGTTGGGGACTGAGGTGCAGAAGGACCATTACAGACAACAGTGTTTGGAGACTGCAATACCGGAGGACTGTTACAGAGGGCAGAGTTTGGAGACTGGAGAGGAGAAGAAACTGTTTCAGAGTGAAGACGTTGGAGACTGGTGTGCAGAAGAACTGTTGCAGAGAGTAGAGGTAAAAGACTGAGATGAAGAAAGACATTTAAAGAGAGCAGACTTTGGAGACTGAGGTTCAGAAGGACTGTTTCAGATAGCAGAGGTTGGAGACTGCGGTGCAGAAGGACTGATATATAAAGCAGAGTTTGGGGACTGAGGTTCAGAAGGACCATTACAGACAGCAGAGTTGGAGACTGCAATTCAGGAGGACTGTTAAAGAGAGCAAAGGTGGGAGACTGGAGTGGAAGAAGAACTGTTTTAGAGTGCAGACGTTGGAGACTGGTGTGCAGAAGAACTGTTGCAGAGAGTAGAGTTAGGATACTGAGATGCAGAAAGACTGTTAAAGATAGCAGAGTTTGGAGACGGGTGCATAAGGAGTGATACAGAGAGCAGAGTTTGGAGACAGGGATGCAGAAGGCTGTTACAGAGAGCACAGGTTGGAGACTTGGTACAGAAGGGCTGTTACAAAGAGCAGAGTTTGGAGACTGGGTTGCAGAAGAATATTAAGTAGAGCAGAGTTTGGAGACTGTGGTGCAGAAGGATTGTTACAGAGAGAAGAGGTTGGCGACTGGGGTGCAGTAGGATTATTTCAGAGAGCAGAGGTTGTATACTGGTGTGCAGAAGGATCGTTGCAGAGAGCAGACGTTGGAGACGTGGGTGCAAAAGGACGGTTGCTGAGAGCAGATGTTGGAGACTGGGATACAGAAGGATCGTTGCAGAGAGCAAAGATTAAAAACTTGTTTGCAGAAGGACTGCTACACAGAGCAGAGGTTGAAGACTGGAGTGTAGAAGACTGTTGCAGAGAGCAGAGTTTGGAGACTGGGGTGCAGAGGACTGTTAATAGAGAGTAGATGTTAAAGAGTGAGTTGCAGAAGGACTGTTACAGAGAGCAGAGGTTGGAGACTGTTGTGCAGAAGGATAGATACAGAGAGCAGAGTCTAAAGACTGGGGTGCAGAAGGCTGTTACAGAGAGCAGAGGTTGGAGACTGGGTACAGAAGGCCTTTTACAGAGAGCAGAGTTTGGAGACTGGGTTTCAGAAGAATATTACGTAGAGCAGAGTATGGAGACTGTGGTGCAGTAGGATTATTGCAGAGAGCAGAGGTTGGAGACTGGTGTGCAGAAGGATCGTTGCAGAGTGCAGAGGTTGGAGATTTGGGTGCAGAAGGACGGTTGCAGAGAGCAGATGTTGGAGATGAGGATACAGAAGGATCGTTGCAGAGAGCAGAGATTGGAAACTGGGTTGCATAAGGACTGTTACACAGAGCAGAGTTTGAAGACTTGAGTGTAGAAGGACTGTTGCAGAGAGCAGAGTTTGAGACTGGGGTGCAGAAGGACTGTTATTGAGAGTAGATGTTAAAGACTGAGATGCAGAAGGACTGTTACAGAGAGCAGAGTTGGAGACTTGGGTGCAGACGGACTGATACGGAAAGCAGAGGATTGAGACTTGGGTCCAGAATGAACCTTACAGAGAGCAGAGGTTGGAGACTGCAGTACAAAAGGACTGATGCAGAGTGCAGAGGTTGGAGAGTGGGATGCAGAAGGACTGTTTCAGAGAGTAGATGTTAAATACAGGGGTGCAGAAGAACTGTTGCAGAGAGCAGAATTTGGAGACTGGGGTGCAGAAGGATTGTTGCAGGAAGCAGAGGTTGGATACTGGGTTTAAAAAGGACTGATACTGAGATCAGAGTTTGGAGATTGGGGTGCAGAAGGATCTTACAGAGAGCAGAGGGCGGAGAATGGGGTGCAGAGAAACTGTTGCACAGAGCAGAGGTTGGAGACTGGGGTGCAGAAGGACTGTTACAGAGAGCAGAGATTGGAGACTGGGTGGCAGAAGGATCTTACATAGAGCAGAGGTTGGAGACTGAGGTGTAGAAGAAATGTTACCGAGAGCAATGGTTGGTGACTGGAGTGCAGAAGAATTTTTGCAGAGAGCAGACGTTGGAGACTGACATGCTGAAGGACTCTTGCAGACAACAGAGGTTTGAGAATAGCGTGCAGAACGACCGTTGCAGAGAGCAGATGTTGAAGACTGAGGTGCAGAAGGATTGTTATAGTGAGCAGAGGTGTTAGACTGTGGTGAAGAAGGACTATTATGGAGATCAGAGTTAGGAGACTGGGGTGCAGAAGGATCTTTCAGAGAGAAGAGGTCGGAGACTGCGGTGCAGACGAACTGTTGCACAGAGCAGAGGTGTGAGACTGGGGTGCAGAAGGACTGTTACATTGAGCAGAGTTTGGAGACTGGGATGCAGAAAGATCTTATATATAGCAGAGGTTGGAGACTGAGGTGCTGAAGAAATGATATCCAGAGGAGAGTTTGGAGACTGGGGTGAAAGAAGGACTGTTGCCGAGAAGAGAGGTTGGAGACTGTCGTGCACAAGGACCGTTGCAGAGGTTGGACACTGGGGTGAAAAAGGAATGTTACAGAGAGCAGATTGTTATAGTGAGCAGAGGTGTTAGACTGTGGTGAAGAAGGACTATTATGGAGATCAGAGTTAGGAGACTGGGGTGCAGAAGGATCTTTCAGAGAGAAGAGGTCGGAGACTGCGGTGCAGACGAACTGTTGCACAGAGCAGAGGTGTGAGACTGGGGTACAGAAGGACTGTTACATTGAGCAGAGTTTGGAGACTGGGATGCAGAAAGATCTTATATATAGCAGAGGTTGGAGACTGAGGTGCTGAAGAAATGATATCCAGAGGAGAGTTTGGAGACTGGGGTGAAGAAGGACTGTTGCCAAGAAGAGAGGTTGGAGACTGTCGTGCACAAGGACCGTTGCAGAGGTTGGACACTGGGGTGAAAAAAGAATGTTACAGAGAGCAGAGTTAGGAAACTGGGGTGTAGAAAAATCTTACAGATTGCAGAGGATGGAGCCTGGGGTGTAAAATGAGTGTTACAGAGAGCAGACGTTGGAGACTTAGTTGCAGATTTAACTGTTTCAGAAAGCAGAGTTTAGAGACTGTGGTGCAGAAGGATCCTTGCAGAGAGCAGAGTTTTCAGACTGATGTACAGAAGGACTGTTGCAGAGAGCAGAGGTTTGAGACTGGGGTTCATAAGGATCGTTGCAGAGAGCAGAGGCTATAGACTGTGGTACAGCAGGTCCATTGCAGAGGTCAGTGTTTGGGAACTGATGTGCAGAATGATTGTTACAGAGAACAGAAGTTGGATTCTGGGGGTGCTGAAGGACTGTTGCAGAGAGCAGAGATTGAAAACTGGGGTTTAGAAAGACTGTGACAGAGAGCAGAAGTGGAGACTGGGGTGCAGAATTACTGTTAGAGAGAGCAGAGTTTGGAGACAGTGTTGCAGAAGGATCTTACAGAGAGCAGAGGTTGGAGACTGAGGTGGAACAAGACTGTTACAGAGAGCAGATTTTGGAGACTGAGGTGCAGAAGGATCGTTGCAGAGAACCGAGTTTTCAGACTGGGGTGCAGAAGGACTGTTGGAGATTAAAGATGTTGGAGACTAGGGTGCAGAAGGATCTTTGTAGAGAGCAGAGGTTTGAGATTGGGGTGCAGAAGGACTGTTACAGAGAACAGAGGTTAAAGACTGCGGTGCAGAAGGCCTGTTACAGAGATCAGAGTTTGGTGAAGGGATGCAGAACGACTGATATAGAGGGCAGACTTTTAGAGACTGGTTTGGCAGAAGGATCCTACAGAGAGCAGAGGTGCAGAGACTGAGGTGCAGAAGGACTGTTACAGAGAGTAGAGGTTGGAGACAGAGGTGCAGAAAGACCAATGCAGAGAGCAGAGTTGGAGACAGAGGTTAAGAAGGATTGTTACAGAGAGCAGAGGTTGAGTCTGGGGTGCAGAAGGACTGTTGCAGATAGCAGAGTTTGGAGAATGGGTTTAAGAAAGACTGTTGCAGGGAGCAGGTGTTGGAGACTTGGGTGCAGAAGGACTGTTACAGAGATCAGAGGTTGGAGACTGGTGTTCAGAACGACTGATACAGAAAGCAGAGGTTGGAGACTAGGGTACAGAAGGACCGTTGCAGAGAGCAGAGTTAAGAGACTGCAATAAAGGAGGACTGTTACAGAGAGCAGAGGTGGAAGAATGGTTTATAGAAGAACTATAAATGAGTGCAAATGTTGGAGACTGGGGTGCAGAAGAATTGTCACAGAGATCAGAGGTTGGAGACTGAGGTGCAGAAAGAATGTTACAGAGAGCAAATTTGGATAGTGGGGTGCAGAATTACTGATACAGAAAGCAGATGTTGAGACTTGGGTGAAGAGGGACCGTACAGAGAGCAGAGGTTGGAGACTGTGGTACAGAAAGACTATTGCAGAGAGCAGAGGTTAGAGAATGGGGTGCAGAAGGACTGTTACAGAGAGCAGATGTAAGAGACTGGGGTGCAGAAGTAAGGTTGCAGAGTTCAGAGGTTGGAGACAGAGGTGCAGAAAGAGTGTTACAGAGAGTAGAGGTTGGAAACCCTTGTTCAGAAAGACTTATACAGAAAGCAGAAGTTTGAGACTGGGGTGCAGAAGGACCATTACAGAGAACAGAGGTTGGAGACTGCGGTACAGAAAAACTGTTACAGAGAGCAGAAGTTGGAGACTGGGGAGAGGAAGGACTGATGCAGAGAATAGATGTTGGAGACTGGGTTGCAGCAGGACCGTTGAAGAAAGCAGAGGTTGTAGACTGGGTTGGAGAAGGACTGTTGTGGAGAGCAGATGTTGGAAACTGGGGTGCATAAGGATCGTTTCAGAGAGCAGAGGTTGGAGACAGGGGTGCTGAAGGAGGGTTGCAGAGAGCAGAAGTTTTATTCTGAGGTGCAGAAAAACAGTTACAGAGAGCAGAGGTTGGAGACTGGGGTGGCAGAAGGATAGTTGAAGAGATCAGAAGTTGGAGACTGAGTTGCAGAAGAATCGTTGAAGAGAGCAGAGGTGGAGACTGGGCTGCAGAAGGATTGAAACAGAAAGAAGAGGTGGGAGACTGCGGGTGCAGAAGACTTTTACAGAGAGCACAGGTTGGAGACTGGGTTGCAGAAGGAATGTTTTAGAAAGCAGATATTGGAGACTGGGTTGCAGAAGGATCTTACTTGGAGCAGAGTTTGGAGACTGAGGTGCAGAAAGACTGTTGCAGAGATCAGATGTTGGAGACTTGGGTGAAGAAGGACTGTTGCAGAGAGCAGATGATGGAGACTGGGAATCAAAAGGATCCTTGCAGATAGCAGAGGTTGGACACTGGGGTGCAGAAGGACTGTTACACCAGAGCAGAGGTTGAAGACTGAGGTGAAGAAGGACTTTTACAAAGAGCAGATGTGGGAGACAGGGGTTCAGGACTGATACAGAGCAGAAGGTGAAGACTGAGGTGCAGAAGGACTGTTACACAGAGCAGACATTGGAGACTCGGGTGCAGAAGGATTATTGCAGAGATCAGAGTTTTCAGACTGAGGTACAGAAGAACTATTGCAGAGAGCAGATGTTGGAGATTGGGGTTCACAAGAACTGTTGCAGCGAGCAGGGTTTGGAGACTGGGGTGCAGAGGGATCATTTCAGAGAGCAGAGGTTGGACACTGGGTTGCAGAAGCACTGTTACAGAGAGTAGAGGTTGGAGACTCAGATGCAGAAAGACCGTTGCAGAGAGCAGAGGTTGGAGACTGAGTTGCAGAAGGATTGTTACAGAGAGCAGAGGTTGGAGACTGGGGTCTAGAAAGACTGTAGTAGAGAGCAGACGTTGGAGACTAAGGTGCAGAGGGACAGTTACACAGAGTACAGGTTGGAGTCTGGGGTGCAGAAGGACTCTTACATAAAGCAGAGATTGGAGACTTGGGTGCAGAAGGACTGTTGCAGAGAACAGAGGTTGTAGACTGTGTAACATAAGGACTGTTACAGAGGGCAGAGTTTTGAGTCTGTGTTGCAAAACGACTGATACATAAAGCAGAGATTGGATACTGGGGTGCATAAGGAACCTTACAGAGAACAGCAGTTTGATACTGTGGTAGAGAAGGACTGTTACAGAGAGCAGAGTTTGGAGACTGGGGTGCAAAAGAACTGATGTAGAGACCAGAGGTTGGAGACTGAGGTGCTGAAGGATCGTTGGGGCGAGTAGAGTATTGAGACTGGAGTGTAGAAGGTCTGTTGCAGAGAGCATAGTTTGGAGACTGTTGTGTAGAAAAACTTTTTCAGGGAGCAGACTTCGGAGACTAAGGTGGCAGAATGAACGTTGGGTGGAAGCAGAGTATGGAGACTGGGGTCTAGAAATACTGTTGCACAGAGTAGAGGTTGGAGACTGGGATGTAGAAGGATTGTTTCAGAGAGCAGATGTTGGAGACTTGAGTGCAGAAGGACTGTTGCATAGAGCAGAGGTTGGAGAATGAGGTACAGAAGAACTGTAAAAGAGAGCAGATGTTGGAGATTAAGGTTCAAAAGGACTGTTGCAGCGAGCAGAGGATTGAGACTAGGGTGCAGAGGATCGTTGCAAAGAGCAGAGGTTGGAGACTGGGGGTGCAGAAGGACGGTTTCAGAAAGCAGAGTTTAGTGAATGAGGTGAAGAAGGACTGTAAAGAAAGCAGAGGTTTGTTACTGGGGTGCAGAAGGTCTGATACAGAAAGCAGAGGTTGGAGACTGGGGTGACGAAGGACTGTTGCAGAGAGCAGAGTTTGGAGACTGGGGTGGAGAAGGACTGTTGCAGAGAGCAGATTTTGGAGACTTGGGTGCAGAAGGATTGGTGGTGCGAGCAGAGTATGGAGACTGGAGTGTAGAAGGACTGTTGCAGAGAACAGAGGTTGGAGTCTGAGGTGCAGAAGGACCATTGCAGAAAGCAGAGGTTAGAGACTGGGTTTTAGAAGGATCCTACAGAGAGCAGAGTTTGGATACTAGGGTGCAGAAGGACTGTTGCAGAGAGGAAAGATTGGAGATTGGGGCGCAGAAGTTACTTTTGCAGAAAACACAGGATGGATTCTCAGGTGCAAGAAAGACTGTTACAGAGAGAAGAGGTTGGAGACTGGTATGCAGAATGACTGATACATTATGGCAGAGTTTGGAGACTCGGGTGCAGAAGGACTGTTACA
>NW_027524357.1:0-32937 GCF_052094955.1 Ictidomys tridecemlineatus
ATGTAAGAGTCCTTCTGCAAACCAGTCTCCAACCTTTGCTCTCGGTAACAGTCCTATACAGCAGTCTCCAAACTCTGCTCTTCTTAATGGTCCTTCTGCACACCAATTTCCAAAATCTTCTTCCTGTAAGTCCTTCTGCACCTGAGTCTCCAAACTGAGGTGTCTTCTACACCTCAGTCTCCAAACTATGCTCTTCATAACAGTCCTTCTGCACCTCAGTCTGAAAATTCGGCTCTCTGCACGATCCTTCTGCACGCCAGTCTCCAACCACTGCTCTCGGTAACAGTCCCTCTGCACCTCAGTCTCTAATCTCTGCTCTCTGTAAGATCCATCATCAACCCAGTCTTTAACCACTGCTCTCTTTAACTGACCTTCTGCACCCAAGTCTCCAAATTCTTGTCTCTGCAACGATTCTTCTCCACACCAGTCTCAAACATCTGCTCTCTGTAACAGTCCTTCTGCACCTCAGTCTTCAACCTCTGCTCTCTGCGACAGTCCTTCTGCACCCCATTCTCCAACCTCTGCTCTCTGCAACAGTCCTTTGCACCCAAGTCTCCAACATCTGCTCTCTGCAACAGTCATTCTGAACCACAGTCTCCAAACTCTACTCTCTGTAACATCTTTCTGCACGCCAGTTTCCAAAATCTGCTCTTTCTAACATTTCTTCTCCACCGCAGTCTGTAACCTCTGCTTTCTTTGAGGGTCTTGCGGTACCCCAGTCTCTAACCTCTGCTCTCGGAAACAGTCCTATACTGCAGTCTCCAACTCTGCTCTCCTTAACGGTCCTTCTGCACCCCAATTTCCAAACTTTGCTTTCTGTAACAGTCCTTCTGCACATGAGTCTCCAAACTCTGCTCTCTGTAGCAGTCCTTCTACACCTCAGACTCCAACTTATGCTCTCTGTAACACTCCTTCTGCACCAAAGTCTTCAACCTTTGCTCTTTGTAACAATCTTTCTAAACCCCTGTCTGCAACCTAGATATTGCATTTTCTTATTTTCTCTGCATCTATTCAAATGCTATATATTTTTGCTTATTTAGTCTGTTACTATGGAAATTCGGTTGATTGAATTTTTGTATATGGAACCAGCCTTGCATTCTGGGATTGATCTCAATTGAATGTAATGTTATTCTTATTCTATATGGCTGAGTTGAGTTTGTTAATATTGTTCCCTGCTTGCTTTTGTGTATTCTATTTTCGCTGTTCTCCAGAGATAATCTATTTCTTGAAGAATTCTCAGCTGTATTCTACTGTTATTTTCAGTCAATGCATGTTAGTGGACTAGTGGGAAACAGAGAAGGGATTTCTGATGTTTCCAGGAAGCCCTGCCTTAGGTACTGTAAACTCAGTCACAGGGATATGGCCTTCACAGTGACCCACTTTCTAGCAATATGTCTGTACCTAGTTCTTATTCCTCCCGACGTTAGACATTTTGGCCTGTTCCTTTCCATAGCTACAAAGGTTTTTCTTTGAGTGTCCTAATGTAACAGTTTCTGTTACTCTTGCCCCTGAAGACTACAGCTTTTATTCTATGCAAAAAATCAGAAAATGGGTCTGGGAGGAGTTTTGGCTGCTGTTGCAGCTCTTTGTCCCTCCACCTATCCAAGAAATGACACCATTAAAGACACTTTTTAGAATACTTTCCTATCTTCCTGGGAGCATTTGGTGAAATCCATGGAGAATAAGAAAAAATACAAACATCTTATTTCTATACTCCTCTGGGTCTTTATGCTCTTAAACCAGTCTATACTTAGTCTTTAGCAATCCATTAACTATTTTTTATTTGAGTTTTTTTATAAATAAACTCCTATTTATCTAGTGGGTTCTGCCATAGTTAAAAAAATGCGTGGATTATTTTGGTTGCTTATCTCTCCCAGACTTCGGTTAGTTGTTTGCCTTATAATCTTCATCCCTATTAAAGTCAAGGAACATCATTAAATTGCATTTTCTTCTGCTCTTTTTGGTTATTATAATTATGAAACAACATGCTTTCTAGCTATTTCGATAGACACTCAAGGTGAAATTTGAAGTCTATACACTTACTTTTAAAAAATATTTAGTAATTTCTAATATAGTTAAATATGTAGTTATTCTATTCAAAACAATCCCATTCCCAGCATATTTCCAAGGAAATTAATGCACAGTTCACAAAAATTCTTGTATAAGAATTCATAATAACTCAAACAAATATTATGCCTTCAGCAGAAGGATAAAAGACAAATCACAGTTTATCATGCAGTGGAATAATTCAGTTACTTTAGAAAAACAAATACTGGAACATTAATAACATTGACAAATCTAAAAAAAAATTTTCTGGGTGAAAGAAGCCAGATACAAAATATATACTGTATGTTTCCTTTAAATAAAGTTCAAAAATTAGCAAAACAGCTATAATGGTTAAGTAATAATGGTGGTATTTTTTTTTTTGAGCTCAGGGGTGATATCAATTGAAGCATGAAGGAATTTTCTAAAGTGATGCAAATGTTTTATATCCTGATTTTTGGTAGTTCATATATATGCAAAATATTATAAACCTGTACACTTTAGATCTGTGCATTTTTTGAGTACAAATTATATTTCAATTTTTAAAAATAGCCTTATTTTAAAAATAAGTAATTAATGGGGAATAGTGCTACCTGCCTTTAATCCCAGGTACTTGGGAGACTAAGGCAGGAGGATCATAAATTTTAAACTCTGCAAGGCCCCCCGCCCCAAATAATTGAAAGGGCTGGGGATATAGCTTCATGGTAGAGTGTCACTGGGTTCAATCCCCAGTACTTCAGTAAATAAGTAAGTAAGTAAGTAAGTAAGTAAGTAAGTAAGTAAATTGATAAATAGAAGTGAAAGCATTTTTTCAAGATGATTTTTAACTCAGGATTGGTTGGAACCACATCTAAATATTTTTTTAGGTCTCTAAGAGGTTAAGTATTTTCTCCCATTTTTTTGCATTTCTCTACTTCTTTTTTAATCAAAGTGATAGTCCAGGACATATCATATTTTACAAGTGACATCAGTTGTTTCCTGATCACGATCTGTTGAAGCAGTGAATGTGACTGGTGGGGGCATTCGGTCTGTATCACAGATACAAAGCCTTGCTCACCATGATGGATGGGCGTGTGCATGTGTTTGTGTGTGTGTGTGTGTGTGTGTGTGTGTGTGTGTGTGTGTGTGTGTGTGTGTATTGTGTTATTGGTTGTGGGATTGGTCTTGACTGAGAACACTGTCTCATAGTTAGTGGGATGGCAAGTTGGCATCTCAGGCAACATTGATGGCAGAAATCTCAAAGAATATAGATGGAATCTGCCATCTAAGGCTCAGCAAGCTCAGAACACTTGGTTATCTTAATTGCTACAAGTGGAAAGACAATCACTATTGAGCTTCTCTGAGAGCTGCATCACACTGGGGTGGGAGGAGGGAGCCCATTTCCATAGAGATGTACCCTGTTTCTATGGACACTCCAGCTAGGCTTCAAGGGGCTGGAGGGATACTACCAGTGGATGCTGACAAGCCCTGGGTCATTCTGAGGAGCCTGCTACTTCAGGGGAGGTCGCAGGGTATCAGCCTATGGGGCCAGGACTAGGCTCTGTGAAGTTGTGTCAGGCCTGATTTCTAAGCAAGGTACTTGGCAATAGAAACCTCGGAAAACGTCCCACCCCCCACAATGCCATGGGCCACAAGAGAGCCCAGGTGTGTCTCTGAAAGCCAGCCTTGGGTATGAGCATAGACATCAATGATTGCAGAGTATCAACAATAGGGGACCATAAATCTCTTTCAGGTGAGTGCAGATTGAAAACAGGAACATCTGGAGAAAGATAGACTGGGTTTTAGAAAATCATCAGATCTCTAGGTCTAGAACACGCAGATAGAACCACTCATGGAATTTTGCGTGTGAGTCCAAGGAGCAGGGATCGATAACTGTGAAACCTGGTTCCCCAGGATTTAGACACACCTTTTTAGTTCAAAAGAGTGATCTGAGTGCTAAAACAAGATCAAAATGAAGTGGTCTGTATCTGAAGACGTGCTGTGTTGAAGGTGGGAGAAAATCTCTTAAGCCCTCATGGAGAAGGATATGGAGAACTTTAAAGTCCTAGTTGAAGAGGACACGGTAAAGACAAAAAATCAGTTTGGGCAGGCTTGCCAGCTGTTGGGATCACTCAGGAAAACAGGAATATGTGAGGAATAGCAGATGTAGAGGAGGCTTTGGTGGATTTGATTTGAGTAATGTTGAATGTGAGTTATCTGTGGGATAATCACGTGGAAATGCCCTTCACAGACAGCCTAGAACTGCAGGTGTGGATTTGGGAGTCATTGTCTTGAAGGCAATTGTTACAGCATAGGGTGAATACGAAATCCCCCAGGAGAATAGAGAAAGTAGAGAAGGAAATAGAGAATCTAGGGATTCTTGTGATACTTTGTGTTCATGAAAATTGTAGTAAAAGTTTATCAAGAAATGACTAAAAACACCACACTATCTCTTTCAGTTGTAGGTATCGCTTTCTCTAAATAATTTCCCTAAACAAGAGGTTATCTTATTAGCATTGATTTACAATAAATAAACTTTGAAATGGAGCTGGAAGCTAAATGTTCTTTACATTTCTTACGTTCTCTGTTTTCTCTATCAACTACCTGGATGAACTTTAAGTCATTAGAAATCAGTGACATGTACTTTCTTTTAACTCCCCGTATCAAAAAGATCAATATCACAATCTTTTTTCTAGGTAGATATCTAGATGTTTTCAGAAAAAGAAATAAAATTCCACATAGAAGGCAGTTCCAGCAGATTTTACTATGGGAATTTGGTACATGGTCTGTGGATGTGTAAAAGGGAAAACTAAACGTAAATGTTCAGTGATTTAAAAATACAATCTTTGAAGTTGTGCATACTGCTACTGTAAAGGTCTTAAATATGAAGGTCAGTTCAGTAGGGACAATTTCATGGGGCATTAAAAAAATCTCCCAATGTATGTTTATATAATTTTATCTACATATAAGTTTTTCCTCGGTTTTACTGGCTGATTTCTTGTAGGTCACAAGTGTGGTGTAGGGTGTAGGATGATACCCAAATAATTTTCTTTATCCTCTATGCTCTTTATTAATGTAGGACATTAGATTAAATCATCATCATGGTCACCATTAGAATCCATTATTTACAATCATAACTCATGAATGACACTTTGTGACACAATATGTACTTGCTCATTAGAATTTATATAATGCAGCATAGAAATTAGATCAACTTAATAGTAAACCCTCTGCTCTGCAATAATAATAACCATGATCATCATAATCATCTAGGGCATATTTCATAGAAAAATAATTTGAGTGTGAGTCTTCTTAGATTGCTTCAATACACATAAATGCCTGACTTTCAAAACCTTGTTTAATGTAGTTTAAAAGTGGCATGTTTTCTGTAAAAATTAGATTGAATTTCGGATAATCCATTCTATCAAAACTCAGTGAATTTCTTTGAAAAGATGAATTTTTACATACCTGAATCCAATCAGGATTGTTCAAATTGAGTAACGAATAGAGACACACATTAGATAAAAATACCTAACACTTATTAAATGCCTATAAGACATTTACATGCATTAACTTATTTGGTTTACACAACAACCTGTAAGATAACCTATTATCCCCATTTTACAGAAAAAAGAATTGAAATTAATGCACAATATATTAATGCAAGTAGGGAAACATCAATGAATCCCTTTAATTTGCATAATGTACATTAATTTGTACATTTAATATGTATTAACAATTATGATTTAAGAAACAAAATAGCAATTGACTCAGATAATTTATCATGTAATAACTATTATTTGTAGTGATACTTTGTTACCTGATGATAATACCATATATTAGTAAACTGTCTTATTATCTTCAATGCCCAGACATTCTTGTCTTTGGTTCTAATAATTCATTGCACATGATTAATCGGCCAACACAGCTTTCATTAAAATTCCAAATCTCAGGGCCTTAAGAAGTTTAAAGTATTTTGTGGGGTCGGGCTCCAAAGTCCTTAATAGAATGCCCGTAGCCCAAGAGTTAATAACAAGAATAAACAAATGGGACCTACTTAAACTAAAAAGTTTTTTCTCAGCAAGAGAAACAGTAAAAGAGGTAAATAGAGAGCCTACATGCTGGGAACAAATTTTTACCCCTCACACCTCAGATAAAGCCCTAATATCCAGAATGTACAAAGAACTCAAAAAATAAACAATAAGATAACAAATAATCCAATCAACAAATGGGCCAAGGACCTGAACAGACACTTCTCAGAGGAGGACATACAATCAATCCACAAGCACATGAGAAAATGCTCACCATCTCTAGCAATCAGAGAAATGCAAATCAAAACCACCCTAAGATACCATTTCACTCCTGTAAGATTGGCATCCGTTATGAAGTCAAACAACAATAAGTGTTGGCGAGGATATGGGGAAAAAGGCACAATTGTTCACTGCTGGTGGGACTGCAAAATGGTGAGGCCAATTGGGAAAGCAGTATGGAGATTCCTGGGAAAGCTGGGAATGGATCCACCATTTGACCCAGCTATTGCCCTTCTTGGACTATTCCCTGAGGACCTTAAAAGAGCACACTATAGGGATACGGCCACATCAATGATTATAGCAGCACAATTCACAATAGCTAGACTGTGGAACCAACCTAGATGCCCATCAATAGATGAGTGGATAAAAAAATTGTGGCAGCTATACACAATGGAGTATTATGCAGCACTAAGAAATGACAAAATCATAGAATTTGCAGGGAAATGGATGGCATTAGAGCAGATTATGCTAAGTGAAGCTAGCCAAGCCCTAAAAAACAAATGTCAAATGTCTTCTTTGATATAAAGAGAGCCACTAAGAATAGAACAGGAAGGAAGAGCATGAGGAAAAGACTAAGAGTAAACTAAGACGAATGGGGGGAGAGAAAGGAAGAGAGAAGGGAAAACATATGGAAATTGTAGGAGACCTTCAGTGATACACAAAATTATAAGAGGTTATGAAGGGCAAGGGGGTGGGGGGGAAAAGGGGAGAGAATTGAACAACAGCAGAGGAGGTAGAGAGGGAAGATGGGAGGGGAGGGGAGGGGAGGGGGGATAGTAGGGGAAAGGAAAGGTAGCAGAATTAAACAGTCACTAATATGCCATTATGTAAAAATGTGAGTATGTAACAGAAGTGAGTCTGTATTATGAGTTTGGGGAGTTCAAAACCCAATTGAGTCGAATGTATGAAAGATGATATGTCTTGAGCTCTGTAATGTTTTGAACAATCAATAAAAAAAAGAAGTTTAAAGTATTTAAATTTCAATAGAAAGTCGGTGCTTCAGTTAAGCACAACTAATTTTAAAATTTAAATATAAACAAAATAAAATAAATAAGTCTAGAGTCTTAAAAGAAGAACTTTTTTTTTTGCTTTGGCAATAAATGAAATGTTTTGCTGACTAACCTTAGGAATTAATTTCCTAAAATGAAAGAAAAAAAAATGGGTATGAGCAAAACGAGGAAGAATGGTGTGATCATGAAAACCCTTATGCACATCAGGGAAACAATGATTCCTATTTCATCTCAATAGCACAAGCAATGATTAAAATTTTTAAATCCAATTTTTATGTTGCCTAGTAAATTGCTTAAAACACACACACACACACACACACACACACACACACAGTACAAGGTCAATATATTCAGAAAAAATATCTGAATGATTTCAGGTGCTTGTGGCAATGTGAATTTATTACTGTGAAATCTATGAGCTATCTGGCCTGGCCCAGAGTTGTCCTCATATCCTTCCATGTGGTGTGGGTGCTTAGAGCTGAGGGAAAGATCAGAGGTCTTTGTGCAGAACAGTTGGCCTCAGTCAGTGAGTTCCAAGTGTTCCCAGTGATGCTGGTCCAAGGACACACTTTGGGAAAAAGGCTGGGCTCTTTCACCTAACATGCAGGGATGCCCTTACCCCTAACTGGTAGGTTTAAAATCTTAACAAATTCACCAGAAAGAAGCCTCACTCCTGTCTTGGAGATTCAGCACTCAATTCAGCATTTAACATCTCTTTCAGTTCTGTTTTTTTGGGGCCCGGGTGTAGGGGGTAAGAGATTGAACTCAGGGGCTTGACCACTGAGCCACATCCCCAGCCCTATCTTATATTTTATTTAGAGACAGGGTATCACTGAGTTTTTTGGTGCTTTGTTTCTGCTGAGGCTGTCTTTGAACTCACTATCCTCCTGCCTCAGCCTCCTGAGCTGCTGGATTACAGGCGTGCACCACTGTGCCAGCTGTTTCAGTTCTTTTTATTTCACCTGTGCTTCTTCAAGCATAAAGGAAAAAGGGAAGACAAATTATTACCTCTTACGATATGTCAGAGCCTTCTAGTTATAAAATTTTTCAAAATAAAAAATTCTCTTTTCCATTTAGGATTTTAAAATTTCTTTTGTTGGTAGTGGATAGTTTCAATTCAAACCAATTTTGTTCCTATACAGGGTCTAATTTAGTCCTAAGCCAGATCTACTAAGAAACACAAAAAGGAAAAATCTGATCCCTGTCCTGCTGCAACCCTCCCCTGACTCAGGCAATGCCAAGACCCTACTGAGGTGGATGGCGCAAGGCGTCCATCCACTGGAGGAGCGCAGTATGTTTCTGGGAATGGGCTGATTTGTTTTTGTATTTTTTTAGTAAGTATAGTTTTGATTTCTCATATGACCATTAAGTATAAAGAAAAAATAATGACTTTCCCAATTAATTTTTTTTTATTGATTGTTCAAAACATTACAGAGCTCAAGACATATCATCTTTCATACATTCGACTCAATTGGGTTTTGAACTCCCCAAATACATAATACAGACTCACTTCTTTTACATACTCATTTTCTCATATGACCATTAAGTATAAAAGAAAAATCATGACTTTCCCAATTAATGCAACTACTTCTAAAGCATAGATCTGTTTGCTCTAAATGCAATGATTCAGCTGTGGAGTGTAAATTGTTAATGTCTAAAGAAAAACACTCTGTATTCCTATCAAGGAAGTTTTTAAGAAATTAAATTAAAATCTAGAGAAGGAAAATTAATGTTAAGAAGATAAGATTAGTGCTTAGTACTGGGAAACTTGTTCTTGTTCCTGTGCACAATGGTTTGTGCTCTTACTTTTGTTTGGTTACAAGTAATAACAAATCAACTACTTGCCGTAACCATGGCACCGGTTCCAGTCAGTAAGTCAAGAAAGAATAGTCAAGGTATAGGCCAATAGTTTGGACATTTGTAACTAATATTAAAAGTTAACTAAGCAGAAACAGCTCAAAGAAAAAACTCGAACTGAAAGTACAAATGCTTGCTTATGCATAAGCCAAGATATATTCTTCTATCCTAATTGTAGCTACATAATATTTTGTTTTGTTTGAATAATGATTCCTGTTTTGTAACCACAAAGTACTGTAAGCCTGCCAAAATGAAAAGTATATATGATCAACTTCACAAGTAAAGATTGGGATCAACACCTTCACTTTGGTGTCTGTGTTGTTTATCCACCCCCTCTTTTGCCAACTCCTCATCATCCATTTGACTCCTGAGACCCCTGTTGGAGCTGGACTCTGACACTGTCATTCAACCAACTTACAATCTAATGGGAAGATGAACTCAATATGTGCAGGAAACTTGGTAACAATTCTATGTAATCTACAAATTATCATTATTTTCCCTTAGTGTTTGCTTGGGCAGCTCTGGGAATGGAGCACTTAATACTTGTCAAAGCCCCTCATTCCATCTTGAATATGCTCTCCTCCAGGTCCTAGTTGGGCTTCTCAATTGTGTTCTAAAAACTAGGGCAACACCTTGTGTAAATGTGCACTCAGTAAAGGTTTGAAGAATGAAGAAAGTCTGTCAAGTACATTCATGGAGCAGAGTTTTTAAAAGATTCTTTAAAGACAATACTGTGTGGGACGTAAAGGATCTAACAGAGACTTGACAGAGGCGAAAGGACATTTCTGTTCAGTGGTTCTGGTGCAGATATCTTGCTGAGAAAAATAAAGCCTCTGTGGGCATAAGTGAGGCAGCCTAGCCCAGCGGCTTCTGAGAAACTCAGTGTCTCCTGTCTCCTAAATATATCCCTTATGGAGACCATCGGCTCAGTTCCCAGATAACAAGCAGCTGTGCATCTTTCTTTCCCAATCAGTCATCTCAAAGTCAGGTGACCGAGAATGAAGTCACTTATGAGTGACCCCAAAATATAATATTTCTAAAGGAGGGGGTTTGTGTATGAAGTAGATTACTCACAAGCTTCAGGGATTTATTACAGTTAATAAATTGCTTGCAACTCCCCTGCCCAAGCATTCATATGTTGTAAGATAAAGATGAAAACCCCTAGTTAGTGAATGAATACGTTTCTAAACATAACTTCTTCTACATTAATGATTTTTATTTAAACAGATATTTTGGTAAGTCTATTGTTATGCTATATTGTATCATAATGGGAATGTGTCCCTATACTTTCTCCCTAAATATTATTCCTTCCTGTCCTGCTCATCAAAAGCAGAGGATTAACACTAAGCATTATCTATTGTTCACCATAAGTAATTTTCCACACTCATCATCTCACTTAAGGAATTTAGGAATCCCAGGGTTTCTGGTTATGTTTTGGGTTTTCTTCCAGTACTGGAGGCATCATGCTAAATCCCTCACGTTTTGTTATAACCTCTGAAGTTATTTCTACTCTGGCAATACAAGTAGTATTGTGGAAACTTAGACACACATAGAAAAGGTGCTACGATAGGTCATTACATAAAAGCCATAAAAATGGTAATGAAAATATGTACAATATTCTGTAATATGTTTTCAAAGTGTAGGTATATCCTGATTCTGGGATAGTGTTTTTGAAAATTGTGATGGTAAATAAACTACTTACCAGCAACTCTCACAGAGAGGCGTAGATTTCTGGCTTTTGTGTGGCCTATGGTGCTCTCCATACTAGCACCTGGGCTGCAAAAACAAGCTCTTGGTAAAACTGGCTGTTGGTCTCCATTCACCAGAAAACAGACCTGTTATTCTGAGAGTTGCCTGTAGCATATCTGTGGCCTCATGAAGGAGTCAAAATTCTCTGATCTCTCACAATTCATTTTCCTGTGATGGACATTTATAGAGGTCTGGGGCCGACCTGTTTGGAATATGTATCGTGCCTTTCCTCTGCAGCTGCTATGAGAATCCTCAGTGTGCAAACACAACTCAAGGGCAACGGCTTGAATTCAACTGCAGCAATGGAGAGCAATTAATTTGCTGTTGGATTCATTAATGTCTTGGCAATCACCTGTTCCCAGCATGCAGCGAGAAGATTAGCGTCCTCTCTCTTCTGGGATGTGGGTGAGCTAATTTCAGAGTGAGAGTTCTGCTAAGAAGTTTTGGGTGGCTGAAACCTTAAGACTGCCTTCCCTTCCCACTAGGGAGAGAAGGGGTCAGGGTGGGTATACACTTATTGGGATGAATTTCGCATGGCAAATGAAGTTTTTCCTTCATGTTACATGCTTTGCCAGATGGACAGATATCAGAAGCCACAATATTTAAAGCATCCCCACTATCTTCAGCTAATCCACTTTTGCTAAGGGCTGATCCCTTACCAAACCCTGTATGACTTCGTGCCTCTTAATTTCATGATCCTGCTGATGCTCATGACCTGGTGAAGAAATTGTTTGCTATGGAGTTTAAAAGTAGGGGAATAAAAGAGTCATCAAACAGCTCTTTCAGGCACAGATAGAGAAAAGACAACAAGCTTGAAAGTCTTGTAGTATTTTCCTGCACAAAAATAAAAATAAAAGTATTATATAAAGATGTAAGTCTCTAAACCTTAAAATTTCCCATAATACAATGGGGTTTTCCTCATGCTTAGGAGAGACACATTAACAGTACCCCAAAAAGATCTTAGAATGATTAGACATCAGGGAAAGGCAAAGCTAAAGCACATTTAATGAAGCACTTCACACATTCCAGGGTCCTAACAAGAAAAGGAATCATAATTATGTGTTGTTAAGAGAGTGAGGAAATCAGAAGCTTTATTCACCACTCTTAATAATAAGGTAAGCTGGTTCCACTGGTCTGAAAATGATCTGGAACTACTTCAGAAATTATGTATAAAGTTAATGATCCACCTCTTTCACGCCTACTTACAAACTCAAAATAAATAAAAAAGTTGTCCATCAATGATTTGTACATGAATGTTCATATAATGTTCGTATTATATATAATGTTCATATTATATATACGAATCTTATTCTTATTAGTCAAAAAGTGAAAATAACTAGGCAGGTCTGTAATCTAGCTACTCAAGAAGCTGAGGCAGGAGGATCACAACTTCAGAGACAACCTGGGCAAATTTACAAGACCCTGTCTCAAAACAAAATTTTTAAAAGGGTTGGGCTTTGGCTTAGTGGTAGAACATTGTTTAGTGTGCAGGAGGCTCCAGATTCAATCTGCAGTACGACACCCACACAGACACAAAGTAAAAATTACTGTGCAGTGGGAAATGAACAAAGAAATGTGGCATTTTCATAAGATGGAAATCAGTCACAATAAGGAGGAATAAACTAAAATACTTATACAAGCTACAATATAACTGAAAATTGCAAACATCCTAAGTGAAAGGAGTCAGATCCAAAAGGCATATATGGTATTACTGCATTAAAAATATCCACAGAAATTCGAGTGTATACATGGGTCTTTCCACATGTGAAGGAGAAACAAAATTTGCTTTCTTTGTCAGTCCTTCTGCACCCCAGTATCCAACCTCTGCTCTCTGTAACAGTTTTTCTGCACCTCAGTCTCCAAACTCTGCTTTCAGCAACAGTCCTTCTGAACCCCAGTCTCCAACCTCTGCTGTCTGCAACTTTGCTTCTGCACCCCAGTATCCAACCTCTGCTCTCTGTAACAAACCTTCTGCACCTCAGTCTCCAAAATCTGCTCTCTGCAACAGTTCTTCTGCACCCCAGTCTCCAACCTCTGTTCTCTGCAACAGTCTTTCTGCACCCCAGTCTCTTCGCTCTGCTCTCTGTAACAGTCCTTCTATACCACAGTCTCCAAACTGTGCTCTCTGTAACGGTCGTTCCGCACCCCAGTCTCCAAACTCTGCTTTGTGTATCAGTCGTTCTGCAACCCAGTCTCCAAACTCTGCTCTCTGTACCAGTCCGTCTGCACCTCATTCTTCAACCTCTGCTCTCTGAAACAGTCCTTCTGCACCCCAGTCTCAAATCTATGCTCTCTGCAACACTCCTTCTGCACCCCAGTTTCCAACATGTGCTCTCTGTAACTGTCCTTCTGCACCCCAGTCTTTAACCTCTACTCTCTGTAAGACCATTCTGCATTTCAGTCTTCAACCTCTTCTCTCTGCAATGATACTTCTGCACCCCAGTCTTCAAACTCTGCTCTCTGTAACAGTCCTTCTGAACCTCAGTCTCTAACCTCTGCTCTCTCTAACAATCTTTCTGCAACACAATCTCCAACCTCTGCTCTCTGTAACAGTCTTTCTGCACCTCAGTATCCAAACTCTGCTCTCTGTAACGATCCTTCTGCACCTCACTCTTCAACCAATGCTCTCTGTAACAGGCCTTCTGCAGCGCAGTCTCCAACCTCTTCTCTCTGTAACAGTTCTTCTGCACCCCAGTCTCCAAGCTCTACTCTCTGTAACAGTCCTGCTGCACCCAAATCAAAACTCTGCACTCTATAACAATCTTTCTGAACCCCAGTATTAAAACTCTGCTCTCTTTAACAGTTCTTCTTAACCATAATCTCCAAACCCTTCTCTCTGTAACACGTTTTATGCACCCCAGTCTCCATCCTCTGCTCTCTGTAAGAATCCTTCTGCACCCCAGTTTACAACCTCTGCTCTCTGTAAAAGTCCTTCTGCACCTCAGTCTCCAAACTCTGCTCTTTGTAACGATCCTTTTGCACCTCAGTCTCCAACCTCTGCACTCTCTAACAGTCCTTCTGCACCCCAGTCTCCAACATCTCCTCTATGCAATGGTCCTTCTGCATCGCAGTGTCCAAACTCTGCTCTCTGAAACAGTCCTTCTGTACCAGAGTCTCCAACCTCTTCTCTCTGTAACGGTTCTTCTGCAACCCAATTGCAAACCTCTTCTTTCTGTAATAGTCCTTCTGCCACTCAGACTACAACTTTTGCTCTCTGTAACAGTCCTTCTGCACCTCAGTCTAAAACCTCTGCTCTCTGCAACGATCCTTCTGTACCCCAGTCTCTGAACTGTGCTATCTGTAACAGTCCTTCTGCACCCCAGTCTCAGACCTCTGCTCTCTGTAAAAGGCCTTCTGCACTTCAGTTTCCAAACACTGCTCTCTGTAACAGGTCTTCTGCACTCCAGTCTCCAACCTCTTCTCTCTGAAACAATTTTCTGCACCTCGGTTTCCAAATACTACTCTCTGCAACAGTCTTTCTGCACCCTAGTCTCCAATCTCTGCTCTCTGTAAGATTCTTTTTCGCGCAGTCTCCAACCTCTGCTCTCTGTAACAGTCCATATGCACCCCAGTATCCAACCTCTGCTCTCTTTAACAATCTTCTACACCTAAATCTCCAACCTCAGCTCTCTTCATCGGTCCTTCTGCACCCCAGTCTCCAAACTCTCTTCTCTGCTACAGTTTTTCTGCACCCCCGTCCCCAACCTCTGCTTTCTGTATCAGTTCTTCTGTACCCCAGTCTCCAACCTCTGCTCTCTGTAAAAGTCCTTCTGCACCTCAGTCTACAACATCTGCTCTCTGTAACAGTTCTTCTGCACCCTAGTATCCAACCTCTACTCTCTGCAACATGTCTTCGGCACCCTAGTCTTCAAACTGTGCTCTCTGTAACTGTCTTTCTGCACCCCAATATCCAAAATCTGCTCTCTGTAAGTATCGTTCTCCACCAAAGTCTCCATCCTCTGCTCTCTGCAACGATCCTTCTGCACCCCAGTCTTCAACCTCTGCTCTCTGTAACAGTCCTTATGCAGCTCAGTCTCCAACCTATGCTCTCTCTAAGATCATTCTGCACACCAGTCTACAACATCTGCTCTCTGAATCGATCCTTTATAACCCCATTCTCCAAACTCTGCTCCCTATAACAGTCCTTCTGTACAGCAGTCTCCAAACTCTGCTCTCTGTAAAGGTCCTTCTACACCCCAGTCTCCAACCTCTACTTTCTGTATTAGTCCTTCTGCACCCCAGTCTTCAAACTCTGCTCTCTGTAACAGTTTTTCTGCACACCAATCTCAAAACTCTGCTCTCTGTAACACACCGTCTGCACTCCAGTTTTCACCCTCTAATCTGTGTAACAATTCGTATGGACAGCAGTCTTAAACCTCTACTCTCTAGAACGTTTTTTCTGCTTTTCAGTCTCCAAACTCTGCTCTCTGTAACAGTCTTTCTGCACCCGAGTCTCTAAACTCTGCTATCTGTAACAATCTTTCTTCACCCCAGTCTCCAACCTCGGCTCTCTGTACAGTTCTTCTGCACCACAATCTCCAAACTCTGCTCTCTGTAACACTTCTTGTGCACACCAGTCTCCATCCTCTCCTCTCTGCAACAGTCTTTCTGCACCTCAATCTCCAATCTCTGCTCTCTGCAACATTTATTCTGCACCCCACTCTCCTACCTGTGCTCTCTGTAACTGTGCTTCTGCAACTCAGTCTCCATCCTCTGCTCTCTCTAACAGTCGTTCTGCACCCCAGTCTCCAACATCTGCTCTCTGCAACGATCCTTCTTCTACCCAGTCTCCAACCTCTGCTCTCTGTAATAGTCCTTTTGTATCGCAGTATCCAACCTCTTCTCTTTGTAACGGTCCATCTGCACCCCAATTACCAACCACTGCTTTCTATAACATTCCTTCTGAAACTCAGACTCCAATCTCTCCTCTCTGTAACAGTCCTTCTAAGAATGAATCTGAAAGCTCTGCTCTCTGCATCGATCCTTCTACACCCCAGTCTCCAAACTGTGCTATCTATAACAATCCTTCTGTTCCCACGTCTCCAACCTCTGCTCTCTGTAACACATCTTCGGGAACCTAGTGTCCAAACTCTGCTCTCTGTAACAGGCCTTCTGCCCATAAGTCTCCAACATCATCTCTCTGCAACGGCCTTTCTGCACCCTTGTCTCCAACTTCTGTTCTCCGCAACAGTCTTTCTGCACCCCAGGCTACAAACTCTGTTCTATGTAACAGTCTTTCTAAACCCTAGACTACAAACCCTACTTTCCGTATCAGTTATTCTGCACCCCAGTGTAAAACCTCTGCTCTCTGTAACAGTCCTAAAGCACCTCAGTCTCCACCATCTGCTCTCTACAACAGTCTTTCTGCACCCCAGTCTCCAACCTCTGCTCTCTGCAACAGTCATTCTACACCCCAGTTTCCAACCTCTGCTCTCTGCAAGGATCTTTCTGCATCCCAGGCTCCAACGTCTGCTCTCTGCAACAGTACTTCTACACCCAAATCTCCAACCTCTGCTCTCTGCTACAGTACTTCTGCATCCCAGTCTCAAACCTCTGCACTCTGCAACATTTCTTCTGCACCCCAGTCTCTAACCTGTGCTCTCTGTAACTATCCTACTGCACTCTTGTCTCCAAACTCTGCTCTCTTTAGCGATTTTTCTGCACCTCAGTCTCCAACCTCTGCTCTCTGCAACGATCCTTCTGCACACTAGTCTTCAAACTCTTCTCTCTACAACAGTTCTTTTGCACCCCATACTCCAAGCTCTGCTCTCTGTAACAGTCCTTCTGCACATCATTGTCAAAAATCTGCTATCTTTAACAATAATTCTGAACTTCAGTCTCCAACCTCTGCTCTCTGTAACGATCCTTCTGCACCTCATCTCCAAACTCTGCTCTCTGTAACAGGCCTTCTGCACCACAGTCTCCAAACTCTGCTCTCTGGAACAGTTCTTCTAAACCCCAATCTCCAAACTCTGCTCACTGTAACACGCCTTCTGCACCACAGTCTCCAAACTCTGCTTTCTATAATAGTTCTTCTGAACCCCAATCTCCAAACTCTGCTCTCTGTAATGCTCCTTCTGCACCCCAGTCTACATCCTCTGCTCTCTGTAAGAATCCTCTGACACCCCAGTCTCCAACCTCTCCTAACTGTAAAAGTCTTTCTGCACCTCAGTATCAAACCTCTGCAATCTGTAACGGTCTTTCTGCACCCCAGTCTCCAACCTCTACTTTATGAAACGATCCTTCTGCACCTCAGTCTTCAACCTCTGCTGTCTGTAACAGTCCTTCTTCACCCCAGTCTTTAACCTCTTCTCTCTGCAAAGGTCCTTCTGCACCTAAGTCTCCAAACTCTGTTCTCTGCAACACTCCTTCTACACACCAGTCTCCAGACTCTGCTCTCTGGAAGATCCTTTTTCAACCCAGTCTCCAAACTCTGCTCTCTGTTGCAGTGCTTCTGCACCCCAGTATCCAAACTCTGCTCTCTGTAAAAGTTCTTCTGCACCTCAGTCTCCAAACTTTGCTCTCTGGAATGGTCCTTATGCCCCCCAGTCTCCACCTCTGCTCTTTGTAACAATTCTTCTTCACCTCAGTCTCTAACATCTGCTCTTTGTAACAGTCCTTCTCAACCCCAGTGTCCAACATCTGCTCTCTGCTACGGTCCTTCTGCACCCCAGTCTCCAAACTCTGCTCTTTGTAACAGTCCTTCTGTACCACAGTCCCCAACCTCTTCTCTCTATAACGGTCCTTCTACACGCGAACTGCCAACCTCTGCTTTCTGTAATAGTCCTTCTGAACCTCAGATTCAAAACTCTGCTCTCTGTTCAAGTCCTTCTAAGCCTCAGTCTGAAACCTCTGCTCTCTGCAACGATCCTTCTGAACCCCAGTCTCCAAACTGTGCTATCTGTAACAATTCTTCTGCACCCCAGTCTCCAAACTCTGCTCTCTGTAACAGATCTTGTGCACCCCAGTCTCCAAATTGTGCTCTCTGTAACATGCCTTCTGCACCCGAGTCTCCAAACTTTTCTCTCTGCAACGATCCTTCTGCACCCCAGACTCCAACCTCTGCTCTCTGCAACAGTTCTTCTACACCCCAATCTCCAAAATCTGCTCTCTGTAACAGTCCTTCTGCACCTCAGTCTCCAAACTCAGCTCTCTGTAACGATCCTTCAGCACCTCAGTCTCCAAACTCTGCTCTCTGTAACAGGCCTTCTCCACCCAGTCTCCAACCTTTACTCTCTGGGTCAACCTTCTGCACCCCAGTATCCTATCTCTGCACTCTGTAACAATCCTTCTGCACCTCAGTCTCCCACCTCTCCTCTCTGCAACGGCCTTCTGCACCCCAGTCTCCAAACTCTACTATCTGCAACAGTTCTTCTACACCCCAATCTCCATCCTCTGCTCTCTGTATAAGTCCTTCTGTACTGCAGTTTCCAAACACTTCTCTCTGTAACGGTCCTTCTGCACCCAAGTCTCAAACCTCTGCTTTTTGTAACAGTCCTTCTGCACCTCAGTCTCCAAATTCTGCTCTCTGCAACAGTCCTTCTGCACCCCAATCTCCAACCTCTTCTCCTTGCAAGAGTCCTTCTACACCTAAGTCTCCAACCTCTTCTCTCTGAAACGTCCTTCTGCAACTCAGTCTCCAAACCCTGCTCTTGGCAATGGTCTTTCTGCAACCTCAGTCTACTACATCTACTCTCTGTAACAGTCCTTCTTCACCTCAGTCTCCAACCTCTTCTCTGTGTAAGATCCTTCTGAAAACCAGTCTCTATACTCTGCTTTCTGTAACAGTCCTTCTGCACCCCAGTCTCCCAACTCTTATCTGTGTAACAGACCGTTTGAACCCAAGTCTCCAAACTCTTCTCTCTGTAACAGTTCTTCGGCACCCCAGTCTCCACACTCTGCTCTCTGCAATGATCCTTCTGCCCCAAGGCTCCAAACTCTGCTCTCTGCAACACTCCTTCTGCACCCCAGTTTCTATACTCTTCTCTCTGTAAGATCCTTCTGCACCCCAGTGTTCAAACTTTTTTTTCTGTAACATTTCTTCTGCACCTTAGTCTCCAAACTCTGCTCTCTGCAATGGTCCTCTGCACAGAAGTCTCCAATCTCTGTTCTCCAAACAGTTCTTCTGTACCACAGTCTTTAACCTCTATTCTCTTTAAGGGTCCTTCTTCACTCCAATTCTCAACCTCTGCTCTCTGTATCAGTCCTTCTGCAACGCAGTCTCCAAACTCTGCTCTCTGTAATAGTCCTTCTGCACCTCACTGTGAAGCCTTTGCTCTCTGCAACAGTCCTTCTGCTCCCCAGTCTTCATCCTTGCTCTCTGCAACAGTCCTTCTGCACCCCAGTCTCCAAACTCTGATCTGTGTAACAGGCCGTTTGCACCCAAATCTCCAACCTCTTCTCTCTGTAACAGTTCTTCTGCACCCCAGTCTTCAAAATCTGCTCTCTGCCACAGTCCTTCTCGACCCCAGTCTCCAACCTCTGCTCTCTTTAACAGTCCTTCTGTACTACAGTCTCCTAACTCTGCTCACTTTAAGGATCTTTCTGCTCCCCAGTCTCCAAACTCTGCTTTCTGTATCAGTTTTTCTTAACCCCAGTCTCTAACCTCTGCTCTCTGTAACTTTCTTTCTTCACGTCAGACTCCATCCTCTCTCTCCGCAACAGTCTTCCTGTGTCCCAATCTCCAACTTCTGCTCTCTTCAACAGTCCTTCTGCACATCAGTGTCTAACCTCTGCTCTCTGTAAGATCCTTCTGAAACCCTGTCTCCAACATCTGCTTTCTGCAATGGTCCTTTTGCACCCGAGTCTCCAACCTCTGTTCTCTACAACAGTCCTTCTGAACCCTACTCTGCAACCTCTGCTCTCTGCAACAGTCTTTCTGCACCCTGGTCTCTAACCTCTGTTCTCTGTAACAGACTTTCTGCACCTCAGACTCAAACCTCTTCTCTCTGCAAAAGTCTTTCTGCGTCCCAATCTCCAACCTCTGCTCTCAGCAACAGTCCTTCTGAACCTCAGTGTCCGAATTCTTCTCTCTGTAAGATCCTTCTGAAACCCAGTCTCCAACCTCTGCTTTCTGCAATGGTCCTCCTGCACCCCAGTCTCCAACCTCTGTTCTCTACAACACTTATTCTGTACCCCAGTCTCCAACCTCTGCTCTCTATAACAGTCCTTCTGTACCGCAGTCTCCAACCTCTGTTCTCTGTAAGGTTTCTTCTGCACCCCAGTCTCCAAACTCTGCTTTCTGTATTAGTAATTCTGCACCACATTCTCCAAACTCTGCTCTCTGTAACAGTCCTTCTGCACCTCAATCTGCAATCTCTGCTCTCTGCAATAGTCCTTCTGCACGCCAGTCTCCAATCTTTGCTCTCTGCAAAAGTCCTTTTGAACCCAGTCTCCAACATCTGCTCTCTGCTACAGTCCTTCTCCACCCCAATCTTCAAGCTAGGCTCTCTGAAACAATCCTTCTGCACCCAGGTCACCAACGTTGCTTTCTGTATAAGTCCTTCAGCACCCCAGTCTCCAACCTCTGCTCTCTGTACCAGCCCTTCTCTATCTCAGTCTTCAACCTCTTCTCTCGCCAACAGTCATTCTGGACGCCAATATCCAAACTCTACTCTCTGCAACAGTCCTTCTACACCCCAGTCTCCAACCTCTGCTCTCTTTAACGTGCCTTCTGCACCCCAGGCTAAAACCTCTGCTCTCTGTAACAGTTCTTCTGCACCTCAGTCTGAAAACTCTGCTCACTGCAAGGAACCTTCTACACCTCAGTCTACAACCTCTGCTCTCTGTAACAGTCCTTCTCTACCTCAGTCTACATCCTCAGCTCTCTGTAAGATCCTTTTGCAACCCAGTCTTTAATCTCTGCTCTCTGTAACTGACCTTCTGCTCCTCAGTCTCCAAACACTGCTCTCCGTAACAGGCCTTCTGAACCCCAATCTCAAACCTCTGCTGTCAGTAACAGGAGTTTTAATCCCAGTCTCCAAAATCTTCTTTTTTCAACGATTCTTCTGCACCCCAAGCTCCAACTTCTGCTCTCCGCAAATGTCTTTGCTGTCTGTCACATCTTTCTGCACACCTGTCTCAAACCTCTGCTCTCTGTAACAGTTCTTCTGTAAAGCAGTCTACAACCTCTGGTCTCTGTCAGGGTGCTTCTGCACCTCAATCTCCATCCTCTGCTCTCTGCATCACGCAAACTGCATCCCAGACTCCAAACTTTGCTCTCTGTAAAAGACCTACTGCACCCCAGTCTTCAACCTGTGCTCTCTGTAAAAGTCGTTCTTCACCATAATCTCCAAACTCTGCTCTCTTTAACTATCCTTCTGCGCCCCGGTCTCCAACCTCTTCTCTCTGCAACGATCTTTCTGCAACCCTGTCTCCAACCTCTGCTCTCTTTAACTATCCTTCTGCACCCCAGTCTTCAACCTCTGATCTCTGCAACAATCTTCCTGCACTCCAGTCTCATCCTCTGCTCTCTTTAACTATCCTTCTGCACCCCAGTCTCCAAACTCTGCTCTATGCAACAGTCCTTCTGAACCAAAGTTTCCAACATCTGCTTCTGCAAAATTTCTTCTACACCCCAGTCTTCAAATTCTGCTCTCTGCAACAGTCCTTCTACACCCCAGTCTCAATACTCTGCTCGCCCCAACGAACCTTCTGCACCCCAGTCTTCAATTTCTGTTCTCTGCAACAGTTATTATGCACCCCAGTCTCCAACCTCTGCTCTCTGTAACAGTCCTTCTCTACTGCAGTATCCAACCTTTGTTTTTTGTAAGGGTCCTTATGCACCCCATTATCCAACCTCTGCTTTCTGTATCCGTCGTTTTCCACCACAGTCTCCAAGCTCTGCCCCCTGTAACAGTCCTTCTGCAACTCAGTCTACAAACTCTGCTCTCTGCAACAGTACTTCTGCACTCCAGTCTCCATCCTAAGCTCTCTCTCACTGTCCTTTTTTACTATAGACTCCAACATTTGCTCTCTAAAACAGTTCTTTTCACCCCAGTCTCCAAACTCTGCTCTCTGTAAAAGTTCTTCTGTACTGCAGTCTCAAACCTCTGCTCTCTGTAAGGGTCGTTCTTCACCTGAGTCTCCAACCTCTGCTTTCTGTATCAGTTTTTCTGCACCCAAGTCTCCAACCGCTGCTCTCTGTATCCATCCTTATGCACATCAGTCTCCAAGTCTGCTCTCTGAAACAGTCCTTCTGCACCTCAGTCTCCAACCTCTTCTCTTTGTAACAGTGCTTCTGCTCCTCAGTCTCCAACATCTGCTCTATGTAAAAGCCTTCTGATACCCAGTCTGTAAACTTTGACCTTTGTTACAGTCCTTCTGCACCCGTTCTTCACCTCTGTTCTCTGTAAGAGTCCTCGTGTAGTGCAGTCTCCAAAATATGCTCTCTGTAACGGTACTTCTGCACCCCAGTATCCAACCTCTGCTCTCTGTAACAGTCTTTCTTTATCTCAGTCTCCAAACTAGGCTCTCTGCCACAGTCCTCCTGCACCAAAGTCTCAAACCGCTACTCCCTGTAACACTCCTTCTGCACCTCAGTCTCTAACCTCTGCTCTCTGTAACAGTCCTTCTGTACGGCAGTCTCAAAACTCTGCTTTCTGTAACGGTTCTTCTGCACCCCAGTCTCCAACGTCTGCTTTCTGTATCAGTTCTTCTGCACCCCATTCTCCAACCTATGCTCTCAGTAACAGTCCTTCTGCACCCCAGTCTCCAACGTCTGCTCTCTGCAACATTTCTTCTTCACCCTAGTCTCCATCTGTGCTGTCTGTAACTGTCCTTCTGCACCCCAGTCTCCACACTCTGATCTCTGTAAAAAACCTTCTGGACCTTTGTCTCCAAACTCTGCTCTCTACAGCAGTCCTTCTGCTCCTAAGTCTCCAACCTCTTCTCTCTGTAAAAGTCCTTCAGCACCTCAGTCTCCAACATTTGCTCTTTGTTAGATTATTCTGCAAACCAGTCTCCAATGTCTGCCCTCTGTAACAGGCCTTCTGCACCCCTTCTCCAAACTCTGTTCTCTGTAACAGTCCTTTTGCAACCCAGACTCAATACTTTGTTCTCTACACAATCCTTCTGCACCCCAATATCCATCCTCTGCTCTCTGTAAAAGTCCTTCTTCACCCCAGTCTTCAAACTCTGCTCTTTGTAACAGTCCTCCTGTAGTGCAGTCCCCAAAATCTGCTCTCTGTAAAGGTCCTTCTGAACGGCAGTCTCCGACCTTTTCCCTCTGTAACCGTCCTTCTGCACCTCAGTCTCCAAACTCTGCTCTCTGCAACAGTCCTCCTGCACCGCAGTCTGAAAAGTCTGTTCTCTGGTACGATCCTTCTGCACTCCAGTCTCCAACCTCTGCTCTCTGTAACAGTCCTGCTATACCTCAATCCCCAAACTCTGCTCTCTGTAAGATACTTCTGCACCCTAGTGTCCAACATCTGCTCTCTGTAACAGTCCTTCTGCACCTTGGTCTACAACCTCTGCTCTCTTTAAGATCCTTGTGCAACTTTGTCTAAAAACTCTGCTCTCTGTAACAGTTCTTCTGCAACCTAGTCTCGAACCTCTGCTCTCTGTAAAAGGCCTTTTGCACCCCAATCTTCAAACTCTACTCTCTGTAACACTCCTTTTGCACCTCAATCTCCAACCTCTGCTCTCAGCAACGATTCTTCTGCACCTCAGTCTCCAAACTCTTCTCTCTGTAACAGTCCTTCTGCTCCCTAGTCTCTAACCTCTGCTGTCTGCAAAGATCTTTCTGCACCCCAGTCTCCAACCTCTGCTCTCTGCAACGATCCTTCTTCACCCCAGTCTCCAACATCTGCTCTATGCAACAGTCCTTCTGAATCTCTGTCTCCAACCTGCTCTCTGTAATATCCTTCTGCACCACAGTTTCAAAACTCTGCTCTCAGTAACATTCCTTCTCCACCACAGTCTCCAACCTCTGCTTTCTGCAATGGTACTGCTGCACCTGAGTCTCCAACCTCTGTTCTCTGTAACAATCCTTCTTCTCCCCATCTCCAACCTCTTCTCTATACAGTCCATCTGCTCTCTCTAACTGTCCTTCTGCACCACAGTGTCCAAACTCTGCTCTCTGTATCAGTACTTCTGCATCCCAGTCTCCAACCTCTGCTCTCTGTAACATTCCTTCTACACCTCAGTCTCCAACCTCTGCTCTCTGCGACACTTCTTCTGCACCCAAGTCTCCAACCTCTTCTCTCTGTAACAGTTCTTCAGCACCCTAGTCTCCACCATCTACAGTCTGAAACAGTCCTTCTTAACTGCAGTCTCCAACCTCTGCTCTCTGTAACAGGCCTCCTGTACTGCGGTCGCCAAAGTCTCCTCTCTGTAATTTTTTTTCTGCACCACAGTCCCAACCTCTGCTTTTTCTATCAGTCCTTATGCACCCCAGTCTGTAACCTGTAATCTCAATAACACTCCTGCATCTCAGTCTCCAAACTCTGCTCTCTGCAACATTCTTTGTGCACCCAGTCTCCAAACTTTGTTCTCTCCAACAATCCTTTTACACAACAGTCTCCAACCTCTGAAATCTGAAACAGTCCTTCTGCACCCCAGTCTCCAACAACCGCTCTCTTTAACAATCCTTCTGTACCTCAGTCTCCAACCTCTACTCTCTGTAACAGTCGATCGGCACCTCAGTCTCCAACCTCTGCTCTGTGTAAGATCTTTCTGCCACCCAGTCTCCAAACTCTTCCCTATGTAACATTCCTTCTGCACCCTTTCTCCAAACTCTTCTGTAACAGGCCTTCTGCACCCCAGGCTCCAACCTCTGTTCTCTGTAACAGTCCTTTTGCACCCCAGTCTCAAACCTTTGCTCTCTACAACGATCCTTCTTCACCCTAGTCTCCAACGTCTGCTCTCTGAAACAGTCCTTCTGCACCCAAGTCTCCAACAACTGCTCTCTGCAACAGTCGTTCTGCACCTCAGTCTAAAAATTCTGTGATCTGCAATAATCCTTGTGCACCCCAGTCTCCAAACTCTGCTCTCTGTAATAGTCCTTTTGCACCCCAGTCTCAAAGCTCTGCTCTCTATAACAGTTTTTCTAAACCGCAGTCTCCAAACTCTGGTCTCTGTAACGGTCCTTCTGCACCCCAATATCCAAACTCTGCTTTCTGTAACAGTCTTTCTGCACCTCAGTCCCAAATCGCTGCTCTCTGTAGCAGGCCTTTAGCTCCCCAGTCTTCAAAATTTGCTCTCTCCAATGATCTTTCTTAACCACTGTCTCCAACCTCTGATCTGTGCAACAGTCTTTCTGCACCTCAGTCTCCAGATTTTCTCTCTGTAAAATCCATCTGAACCCCAGTATCCAAAGTCTGCTCTCTGCAACAGTCCTATTGGAACAGAGTCTCAAACCTCTGCTCTCTTTACCAGTCTTCAGCACCCCAGTCTCCAAACTCTGCTCTCTGTAACAGTCTTTCTGCACCTCAGTCTCCAACATCTGCTCTCTGCAACAGTCCTTCTGCACTCCAGTTTCCAACCTCTGCTCTCTGCAACAGTTCTTCTGCATCCCAGTCTCCAACCTCTGCTCTCTGCAACAGTCTTTCTGCACCCCAGTCTCCAACCTCTGCTCTCTGCAACAGTCCTTCTGCACCCCAGTCTCCAACCTCTGTTCTCTGCAACAGTTCTTCTGCACCCCAGTCTCCAACCTCTGCTCTCTGCAACAGTCCTTCTGCACCCCATTCTCCAAACTCTGCTCTCTGCTACGATCCTTCTGGACCCTAGTCTCCAACCTCTCCTCTCTGTAACAGTCCTTCTGCACCACAGTCTCCAAAATCTGGTCTCTGTAAGATACTTCTTCACTCCAGTTTTTAAACTCTGCTCTCTGTAACATTTTTTCTTCAACCCAGTCTTTAAACTCTGCTTTCTGCAAGTGTCCTGTGGCACCCCAGTCTCCAACCTCTGTCCTCTGCAACAGTCCTTCTGCTTCCCAGTTTCAAACATCTACTCCTTGTAACAGTCCTTCTGTACCTCAGACTCCAAACTCTACTCTTTGAAACCGGCCTTCTGCACCCGAGTCTTCAAACTCTGCTTTCAGTATCAGTACTTCTGAACCTGAGTCTCAAACCTCTACTCTATGTATCTATCCTTCTGCACCTCAGTCTGCAACCTATGCTCTCTGTAACAGTTTTTCTATACCGCAGTCTCAAAATTCTGGTCTCAGTAAGTGTCCTTCTACACTCCTATTTCCAACCCCTGCTTTCTGAAAGAGTCCTTCTGCACCTCAGTCTCCAAACTCTGCTCTTTATAACAGTCTTTCTACACCTCAGTCTCCAACCTCTCCTCTCTGTAACAGTCCTTCTGCACATCAGTCTGACACCTCTGCTCTCTACAGGATCCTTCTGCACCCCAGTCTCCAAACACGGCTCTCTGTAACAGTCATCCTGGAACTCAGTCTCCAAACTCTGCTCTCTGTACGATTCTTCAGCAACCCAGTCTCCAACCTCTCCTCTCTATAACAGTCCTTCTGAACCACAGTCTCCAACCTCTTCTCTCTGTAACAGGCCTTCTGCACGCCAGTCTCCAAACTCTTCTCTCTGTAGCAGGCCTTCTGCACCCCAGTCTCCAAAATCTGCTCTCTGCAACGATACATCTGCACCCCAATCTTCAACCTCTGCTGTCTGCAATGATCCTACTGAACCCCAGTCTCCAACCTCTGCTCTCTGCAACAGTCCTTCTGCACCACAGTCTCCAAACTCTGCTTTCTGTAACAGTCGTTCTGCACCGCAGTCTCAAACCTCTGCTCTCTGCAACAGTCCTTCTGCAACCCAGTCTCAAACCTCTGCTCTCTGCAATAGTTCTTCTGCACCACAGTCTTCAAACTCTGCTCTCTGTAGCATTTTTTCTGCACCTCAGTCTCCAAACTCCGTTCTCTGCAAAGGTACTTCAGCACATCAGTCTCCAAACTCTACTCTCTTTAACAGTCCTTCTGCACTTCAGTCTCCAACCTCTGTTCTCTGTAGCATCCTTCTAAAACCCAGTCTCCAAACTCTACTCTCTCTAACAGTCTTTCTGCACACCAGTCTCAAAACTCTGCTCTCTGCAATGATCCTTCTTAACCCCAGTATCCAACGTCTGCTCTCTGCAACAGTCCTTCTGCACAACAGTCTCCAAACTCTGCTCTCTACAACAGTCCTTCTGCACCCCAGTCTCCAAACTCTGCTCTCTGTAGCATTTCTTCTGCACCTCAGTCTCCAAAATCGGTGGGCAGCAAGGGTACTTCTGCACCTCAGTCTCCAAACTCTACTCTCTTTAACAGTCCTTCTGCACTTCAGTCTCCAAACTCTTCTCAGTATAAGATCCTTCTGAAGACCAGTCTCCAAACTCTGTTCTCTGTAACATTTGTCTTCCACCCGAGTCTCAAACTTTTGTCCTTTGCAACAGTCCTTCTGCTCCCCAGTCTCCGAGATCTGCTCTCTGTAACAGTCTTTCTGTACCACAGTCTCCAACCTCTGCTCTCAATAACGGTCCTTCTACACCCCAGTCTCCAACCTCTGCTTTCTGTATCAGTCTGTTTGAACCCCAGTCTTCAACTTCTGTTCTCTATCAATGCTTCTGCACCTCAGTCTCCAACCTGTGCTCTATGTAAGAGTCGTTCTGCACCCCAGAGTCTAACCTCTGCTCTCGGTAATATTCCTATACCGCAATCTCCAACCTCTTCTCTCTGTAACGGTCCTTCTGCACCCCAATTTTCAAACACTGCTTGCTGTAACAGTCCTTCTGCACCTGAGTCTCCAAACTCTGCTCTCTGTAAAATCCTTCTACACCTCAGTCTCCAACCTCTGCTCTTTGTAACAAACCTTCTGAACCTCAGTCTGAGACCTCTGGTCTCTGCACGATCTTCTGAACCCCAGTCTCCAATATCTGCTCTCTGTAACAGTCCTTCTGTACTGCAGTCTCCAAAATCTGCTCTCTGTAAGAGCCTTCAGCAACCAAGTCTCCAAATAATGCTTTCTGTATCAGTCCTTCTAAACAACAGTCTCCAACCTCTGCTCTCTGTATCTATCCTTCTGAACCTCAGTCTCCAACCTGTGCTTTCTGTAACAGTCTTTCTGCACCCAAGTGACCCACCTCTGCTCTCTTTAACAGTCCTTCTATACCGCAGTCTCCAAACTCTGGTCTCTGTAACAGTCCTTCTGCACCCTAATTTCCAACCTCTGCTTTCTGTAACAGTCCTTCGGCACCTAAGTCTCCAAACTCTGCTCTTCGTAACAGTCATTCTACAACTCAGTCTCCAACCTCTGCTCTTTGTAACAGTACTTCTGCACCTGAGTCTGAAACCTCTGCTCTCCACGATCCTTCGGCACCCCAGTCTCTGACATTTGCTCTCTGCAACAGTCCTCTTGCACCGCAGTCTCCAAACTCTGATCTCTGTAAGATCCATCTGAACCCCAGTCTCCATGCTCTGCTCTCTGTAACAGTCGTTCTGCACAACAGTCTCCAAATTCTGCTTTCTGTATCTGTCCTTCTGCACCTCAGTCTCTAAGCTCTGCTCTCTGTAACAGGGCTTCTGCACCTTAGTCTTTAACCTCTCCTCTCTGTAACAGTTCTTCTGCACCCCAGTCTCTAAAATATGCTCTCAGCAACAGTCCTTCTGCACCCAGGTCATTAACATCTGCTCGCTTCAACAGTCCTTCTGCAACCCAGTCATCAACATCTGCTCTCTGCAACAGTCTTTCTGCACCCCAGTCTCCAAACTCTGCTCTCTGCAACGATCCTTCTGGACCCCAGTCTCCAACGTCTGCTCTCTGCAACAATCCTTGTGCACCATAGTCTCCAACCTCTGGTATGTGTAAGATACTTCTGCACTCCAGTTTCCAAACTCTGCTCTCTGTAACATTTCTTCTCCACCGCAGTCTCCAACCTCTGTCCTCTGCAACAGTCCTTCTGCTCTCCAGTCCCCGAGATCTGCTCTCTGTAAGATCCTTCAGCAACCGAGTCTCCAAATACTGCTTTCTGTATCAGTCCTTCTAAACAACAGTCTCCAACCTCTGCTCTCTGTATCTATCCTTCTGAACCTCAGTCTCCAACCTGTGCTTTCTGTAACAGTCTTTCTGCACCCAAGTGACCCACCTCTGCTCTCTTTAACAGTCCTTCTGTACTGCAGTCTCCAACCTTTTCTCTCTGTAACGGTCCTTCTACACCCCAATTTCCAACCTCCGCTTTCTGTATCAGTCCTTCTGCACCTCAGTCTCCAAACTCTGATCTCTGTTACAGTCCTTCTGAACACCAGTCTCCAATCTCTGCTCTGTGTATCTGTCCTTCTGCACATCAGTCTCCAACCTCAGCTCTCTGTAACAGTTTATCTGCACCCCAGTGTCTAAAATATGCTCTATGAAACAGTCCTTCTACACCCCAGCCTCTAACATTTGCTCTCTGCAACAGTACTTCTGCACCCAAGTCTCCAAACTCTACTCTCTGCAACGATCCTTCTGAACCCCAGTCTTCAACGTCTGTTCTCTGCAACAGTCCGTGTTCACCAAAGTCTCCAACCTCTGCTAGGTGTAAGATCCTTCTGCACTCCAGTTTCCAAACTCTGCTCTCTGTAACATTCCTTCTCCAAAACAGTCTCCAACCTCTGTCCTCTGCAACAGTCCTCCTGCTCCCCAGTCTCCGTGATCTGCTCTCTGTAACAGATATTCTGTACCACAGACTCCAAACTCTTTTCTCTCTAACGGTCCTCCTACACCCCAATTTCCAAACTCTGCTTTCTGTAACAGTCCTTCTGCACCTCAGTCTCCAAACTCTGCACTCTGTAACAGTCCTTCTAATCTCCAGTCTCCAGCCTCTGCTCTCAGCAACAGTCTTTCTTCAGCTGAGACTTAAAACTCTGCTGTCTGCAACGAACCTTCTGCACCCCATTCGCCTAACTCTGCTCTTTATAACAGTCCTTCTACACCTCAGTCTCCAACCTCTGCTCTCTGTAACAGTCCTTCTGCACCTCAGTCTCAAAAATCTGCTCTCAGTAAGATCCTTGACTAACCCAGTCTACAAACTCTGATATCTGTAACAGTCCTTCTGTACCGCAGTCTCCAACCTCTGCTCTCCATAACGGTTCTTCTACACCCCAGTCTCCAAATTCTGCTTTCTGTCACACTCTGTCTGAACCCCAGTCTTAAACTTCTGTTCTCTATCGATCCTTCTGCATCTCAGTCTCCAACCTGTGCTCTATGTAAGAGTCGTTCTGCACCCTAGACTCTAACCTCTGCTCTCGGTAACATTCCTATACCGCAGTCTCCAACCTCTGCTCTCTGTAACGGTTCTTCTGCACCCCAATTTCCAAACACTGCTTCCTGTAACAGTCCTTCTGCACCTGAGTCTCCAAACTCTGCTCTATGTAAAAGTTTTCTACACCTCAGTCTCCAACCTCTGCTCTCTGTAACAGTTCTTCTGCACCTCAGTCTGAAACTTCTGCTCTCTGCATTATCTTTCTGAACCCCAGTCTCCAATATCTGCTCTCTGTAACAGTCCTTCTGTACTGCAGTCTCTAAAATCTGCTCTCTGTAAGATCCTTTAGCAATCCAGTCTCCAAATACTGCTTTCTGTATCAGTCCTTCTAAACCACAGTCTACAACCTCTGCTCTCTGTATCTATCTTTCTGAACCTCAGTCTCCAACCTGTACTTTCTGTAACAGTCTTTCTGCACCCAAGTGACCAACCTTTGCTCTCTTTAACAGTCCTTCTATACCGCAGTCTCCAAACTCTGGTCTCTGTAACGGTCCTTCTGCACCCCAATTTCAAACCTGTGCTTTCTGTAACAGTTCTTCGGCACCTAAATCTCCAAACTCTGCTCTTCGTAACAGTCATTCTACAACTCAGTCTCCAACCTCTGCTCTCTGTAACAGTATTTCTGCACCTGAATCTGAAACCTCTTCTCTCCACGATCCTTCTGCACCCCAGTCTCCAACATCTGCTCTCTGCAACAGTTCTTTTGCACCCCAGTCTCCAAACTCTGCTCTCTGTAAGATCCATCTGAACCCCAGTCTCCATCCTCTGCTCTCTGTAACAGTCCTTCTGAACAACAGTCTCCAAATTCTGCTTTCTGTATCTGTCCTTCTGCACCTCAGTCTCCAACCTCTGCTCTCTGTAACAGTCCATCAGCACCCCAGTCTCTAAACTATGCTCTCTGCAACAGTCCTTTTGCACCCCAGTAATCAACATCTGCTCTCTGCAACAGTCCTTCTGCACCTCAGTCTTCAAACTCTGCTCTCTGCAACGATCCTTCTGAAACCCAGTCTCCAATGTCTGTTCTCTGCAACAATCCTTGTGCACCATAGTCTCCAACCTCTGCTATGTGTAAGATAATTCTTCACTCCAGTTTCCAAACTCTGCTCTCTGTAACATTTCTTCTCCACTGCAGTCTCCAACCTCTGTCTTCTGCAACAGTCCTTCTGCTCTCGAGTCTCCGATATCTGCTCTCTGTAACAGTCCTTCTGTACCGCAGTCTCCAAACTCTTCTCTCTGTAACGGTCCTTTTACACCCCAATTTCCAACCTCCGCTTTTGTAACAGTCCTTCTGCACCTCAGTCTCCAAACTCTTCTCTCTGTAACAGTCCTTCTGAACACCAGTCTTTAAACTCTGCTCTGTGTATCTGTCCTTCTGCACATCAGTCTCCAACCTCTGCTCTCTGTTACAGTTCATCTGCATCCCAGTCTCTAAAATCTGCTCTCTGAAACAGTCCTTCTACACCCCAGTCTCTAAAATCTGCTCTCTGCAACAGTCCTTCTGCACCCAAGTCTTTAAACTCTGCTCTCTGCAATGATTCTTCTGGACCCCAGTCTCCAACATCTGTTCTCTGCAATAGTCCGTGTGCACCAAAGTCTCCAACCTCTGCTAGGTGTAAGATCCTTCTGCACTCCAGTTTCCAAACTCTGCTCTCTGTAACATTCCTTCTCCACCACAGTCTCCAACCTCTTTCCTCTGCAACAGTCCTCCTGCTCCCCAGTCTCCGAGATCTGCGCTCTGTAACAGATATTCTGTACCACAGACTCCAAAGTCTTCTCTTTGTAACGGTCCTCCTACACCCCAATTTCCAACCACTGCTTTCTGTAACTGTCCTTCTAATCCCCAGTCTCCAACCTCTGCTCTCAGCAACAGTCCTTCTTCACCTGAGTCTTAAAACTCTGCTGTCTGCAACGAAGCTTCTGCAGCCCAGTCTCCTAACTCTGCTCTCTATAACAGTCCTTGTACAGCTAAGTCTCCAACCTTTGCTCTCTGTAACAGTCCTTCTGCACCTCAGTCTCAAAAATATGCTCTCTGAAAGATCCTTGACTAACCCAGTCTCCAAACTCTAATCTCTGTAACAGTCCTTCTGCACCTGAGTCTCCTACCTCTGCTCTCTGTAACACCCTTCTGCAACCAAGTCTCCAAACTCTGCTCTCTGTAATAGTCCTTCTTCACAACATTTTCCAACATCTTCTTTCTGTAACAGGAATTCTGCAACCTAGTCTTGAAACTCTGCTCTCTGTAACAGGCCTTCTGAACCCCAGTCTCCAAACTTTTCTCTCTTCAATGATTCTTCTCCACCCCAGTCTCCAACCTCTGCTCTCGGCAAGAGTCCTTCTACACCCCAGTCTCCAACCTCTGCTCTCTGTAAGATCCTTATGCACTCCAGTCTCCAAACTCTTCTCTCTGTAACAATCTGTCTGCACCCCAGTCTACAACCACTGCTCTCTTTAACAGTCCTTCTGCACCCCAGTCTCCAATATGTGCTCTTTGCAACAGTCCTTCTGCACCCCAGTCTCCAAAATCCTCTCTCTGCAACAATTCTTCACCATCCTACTCTCCAAATTCTGCTCTCGGCAACATTCCTTCAGCACCCCAGTCTCTAACCTCTGTTCTCTTTAACAGTCCTTTTGCAAACCAGTCTCCAACATCTGCTCTCTGTAACAGTCCTTCTGCACCCCAATCTCCAACCTCTGCTTTCTGTTTAAGTCCTTCAGCACGACAGTCTCCAACCTCTTCTCTCTGTAACAGTCTTTGTGCA